>NW_019244521.1:26581-29066 GCF_002742605.1 Olea europaea var. sylvestris | reverse complement strand
CGCACCAATAACAGAATACTTAAAGAGAGGAAAGTTAAACCGGGGAAAGAAAGAAGAGAGCTTTGCGAGGATTAAAAAAAAAAATGTAGTGCACCTGTGTTGGCTTTACCATCCTTTGATAAACTCTTTGAAAATGAGTGTGATGCTTATGGAGTTGGAGTTGGAGCAGTCTTATCTCAAAATGGGAGGCCAGTGGCATTCTTTAGTGAGAAGCTTAGTGAGGCAAGGCAGAAGTGGTCTACATATGATCAAGAATTTTATGCTATTGTGAGGGCTTTGAAGTACTTGGAACATTACTTAGTGTGCAAAGGGAGTTTATTCTTTATGGTAGATCACCAAGCATTGAAGTTTTTGAATAGTAAAAAACACTTGAGTAACATACATGCTCGGTGGTCCACCTATTTTCAAAAGTTTCCTTTTGTCATTAAACACAAGTCAGGAGCTCTTAATAGGGTTGCTGATGCTCTGAGTCACAAAGCATCTTTACTTGTGACTGTGTAACAAGAGGTAGTCGGGTTTGAATGCCTGAAAGAGTTATGTTCCACAAATGAAGACTTCAAGGACACCTTGGAGAAATGTTTAACAAAGTAGCCAGCAGGCATTATTATGTTTATGATGGATATTTGTTCAGTGGCAACCGTTTATGCATCCCTTAAGTTTCCCTTCCTGAGAAGCTTATTCTCTTGCATGGAAGTGGGCTTAGTGGACACTTGTATAGAGACAAATAGTGGCTCTTCTAGAAGAGAGGTATTATTGGCCTCAATTGAAAAGAGATGTGGGAAATTTTGTGAGAAAATGTTATGTATGTTAGATAGCAAAGGGATAGGCACAAAACACAGGACTCTATACTCCTCTACATGTCCGTAATGATATTTGGGAAGATCTATCTATGGATTTTGTATTAGGTCTACCTCGTACACCGCGAGGAGTAGACTCGGTGCTTGTTGTTGTTGATAGATTTTCCAAGATGACTCATTTCATCCCTTGCAGAAAGACATCAGATGCCTCTCACATAGCAAGGCTATTCTTTAGAGAAGTTGTTCGGCTACACGGAGTTCCACAATCCATTACCTCTTATAGGAATTCTAAATTCCTAAGGCATTTTTGGATTACTTTGTGGAAGATGTTTGATACTTCATTGAAGTTCTGTAGCACTGCTCACCCACAGATGGATGGACAGACGGAGGTGGTGAATAGAACGCCTGGAAATTTGATTCGGTGTATTTGTGGGGACAAGCCAAGGCAATGGGATCATGTCTTACCACCAGCTGAATTTGCTTATAATAGTGCAACCCATAGTGCTATTGCTAAGTCACCATTTTCGTTGGTGTATCTTAAGCAGCCACGACATGCAGTAGATCTTGTACGCCTACCTCAGATACATGGAAAAAGCATTGCAGCGGAGAACATGGCAGAACAAGCTCGGCCATAAAACCAGAGTCAAGCAAAGATTGGAAGAAACTAATGCCAAGTATAAAACGGCGGCAGATAAACATCGACGACATAAGGAGTTTCAAGAAGGGGACATGGTGATGGTGTTCTTGTGCAAGGAAAGGTTTTCGGTTGGAACCTATAGCAAGCTCAAACCAAAGAAGTACGGGCCATATAAAGTTTTGAAAAAGATCAATAGCAATGCTTATGTTATTGATTTACCAGAAGATATGGGGACCTCAAAGACTTTTAATGTTGCTGATTTATATGATTATCATTGTCAAGAGGAATCCCTTTATCCCGATAGTAACTCGAGGGCGAGTTCTTCTCATTTAGAGGGGAACTGATATAGAACAACCTACTTTAGATTACATGGTTATTTGGTCTTGAGGAACACCAGGAAGGAAGTCAAGAGATTTCAATAAATAGCATCAGTTTATACGTGTTTTTCCCCCTAGTTGGGCTATGTTTTTATTTATTTTCTGCATATTTAATTGGGCTTTGTTTTAAGACTCTTTTCTTAATTTGGGCTTTGTTAGGCTTATGATGTAGGCTATTTAAAAGGCCTCTTAGACCAGTTGGAATTATTATTTTGTTAGCCTCAATTCTATCACAGATTATTCTCTTGTTTTTCATTGGTGAATTTCAGATTTTATTGGAGTTAATGTTTGTTAATCCAATTTCGTGTCTTCCACTGCATCAATTAATTAATTTAGAAAAATTCAACCATGCATAATTAATTATCGTCAAAATTTGGTGATTAAGCATGAATTTTAACACTTTTCATACATCAATTAGAGCCCAAAATTGTCTACTAGTACACTTTTTTATTACTTGCATTGATTTAAAATATTTAAGATAAAAATGAAAATCACTTTAATTAGTTTTACTCTAAGGATCTGTTTGATTGAAAGAATAGAATTTGAGTGGAAAGAAAACAAATTCCAAGAAATTGAATTGCCTAGGACTTTTTTTTTTTTTTGGGAATTGTCAATTTTCACTTGAAAAATGCTGAAATTTTGGATCTTTTGGTTTGTTTGACTTTGTTTTTCAT
>NW_019244521.1:9532-26367 GCF_002742605.1 Olea europaea var. sylvestris | reverse complement strand
GGGGGGGCGGGGGCGGGGGGGATGGAAATGGAATTGCTAAAAAAATTTTGCAATCAAATAACTTAAAAAGGTGGAAAATAGAAAATATTTTCCATTGAAAATTGGGCAAATCAAACAGGCCCTAATAGAAGTTAGGACTAGTAAAACTAATTATTAAATAATAATCCTCGTGAGAACATAATTCATTCTTTCAGGTCCCCTTTAATACTTATTTAATTGGCTACATATACTTGCGATAAATCACAATAAGTTTTTGACGTTATGGAGGTGGACTATTTTTTTTCAATATCAGTTTAAATTATTTCTGAATTTTTATTGAATTTTTGTTTTCTTTTTTCCATCTAACCCACTTATTTTCTTGGTTTCATTGTCGACAAAAAAAAATGGAGAAAGAGACCTACAACAATATGATATGAGAGATCTTGATAATGATGTCATCATCATGCTTGGGGTCTTAGTCAAGCAATGATTTAACATGGCGGGATATGATCTTGTCAAAATTGATAAGGGTAACTTGGTAGTGGATTGTTTTTTCCATTAGTTGTCAGCAAACATGATTTACCCTTGGGAAAATTATGGGAATCACCTCTACGGGGCTTCTTTACAAGGTGTGAAAACTATGGGACCAAGCATTATATTGAGAATAGCATGTCGTTAGCAACTCCAAATGAACTGGAAAAGTTTCTCCCAGGTGATCCACATGCAAGTAATGATAAGGATAACATATTTTTAGGGAATTATTCTCCATTCAATGATTTAAAATGACGAGAATCAAGGTTAGTTCGGATGATCCATGCCTACAGTACACTCCATACTTACAAACATACGACACATGAGTCGCACCCAAATTTCTGTTATTCAAAAAATAAAATAGCGGTGATTCCAATAATCCGCTAATAGAAATTTAGCCCCTGTTTGATTCTCATTACTTGGTAATGAAAATGGGTAGAATAGTATTTTTTTGAAAAATGAGTGGTTGAAAAAGAGGGAAATTTTTTTGATTTACGTGTAATATTATTTTATGGAATATTGTATGGTTGAAAATAGGAGAGAGAAAAATAGAATATAATGTAATGTAATTTAATGGGGGCCAAATGGGGGCTTAGACTTTTCATGAAAACATCATTATGCAATTGCCCAAAGTTTTGGATAATAGACCGACCATTCAACCCAAGAAAATAATAACAATGGAGTAAGAGCTTGTAGAGAATGAGGAATTAATCATAACGGAGCAAAAAAAAAAAAGTAAAGAATTTAAAGAAGTTGAAATTATTATGCAATCCTTCGACTTTAATGTATGCTGTAAAATTAATTTTTCGATTAAGACCTATGAAGAAATAGAAGTCTTCATAGTTAACTTCTAGCCGAGTGGTTGGAAATTCAAGTTTTTTACTAATAAAGTCAAAGTTCAAAGAACATCATAGTTCGAATTCAACATATACTAACTAGGCAATATATCATAGTCTTATCTGAGGTGTAGTGAAAACATGGTAACAAAAAAACCATAATAGGATTTAAACAATTGCTGATTGGGATGCAGCCCAATTTTCTATCATTTTCTTATTCTTTAGCATTGGTGAGCAAAAGGAAGCATATAAGAGGTATGCCCAGTGCTCAGAGGATCCGTTGAGAGTTTGTCTCAGTAGGAATATGATCTTTTCTGCTAGGATATATTGCATTTAAAGTAGAATTACATGTACGCTTACTAAAAATAATAACAAAATAATAAATTAATAATTATAAAATGAAAAATAATTCAATTTTTTTAAGGTTTAGTCTAAGGTCATTAAGTATATTTCATAACCATTAGAATTTAAATTAGTCTAAACTCTCACAAGATTATTTATAATTATTTTTCCTATCTATTTTTCAGGTAAGATGTAAAAAAATTACGAGTTGTGAGGGGCAAAGGAAACTAAAGGAAATATAAAGACCAAGTTCAAAAGTCCTCATCATGACGAGGTGAGTATTGTTAACTTTCTTTAGGCATATTGATTGTTCATATTGAGGAATATGTGTCTTCAAGTCTAAGGTGAAACTCGTTATGCTTACTTTGCTTGTTTGTGTATAATGTTAATTTTATTTTTTATTTTTCCAAATATTGAAAAAATGATATAATAAATTGAATGATTTGAAAAAATTTAAAATATTCTCTTGTAAAATGTACATGTGAGTTTCCATAAATTGTAATATTAGCTTTAGTGTATATAATAAGAAATAGAAGAGAGGAAAACATGAAAAAGATAGTTCTTTCGTTTAATACCAAAAGCAACCGTTTTCTTCAATACGGTATCAGAGCTCTAGGTTTGGGTTGTCTTCTCTGCCAAGTCTGATGTCGTCTTCGGGGTTAAGTGACAGCACAAGTGGTAGACGTGGGTTCTT
Organism: Olea europaea var. sylvestris; assembly: GCF_002742605.1. Classification (NCBI taxonomy): domain Eukaryota; kingdom Viridiplantae; phylum Streptophyta; class Magnoliopsida; order Lamiales; family Oleaceae; genus Olea; species Olea europaea. The sequence continues at coordinate 23,985 of NW_019244521.1, read as the reverse complement.
TGTTGTGGTTCGATAGTGTCTTTGTTGTTAGTGGGGAGTTTTTGGGTGTTCGCGTCGCCGATCGTTGGTCATGGGTTGAGTCCGTTCTTCCTATGGTAGTAGTTGGTGATTCGGTGGTAATTTTGTGGTGTTTAGGTGGTTGTTTGGAAGGGGTTTCTCTGGTGGCGTTGTTGTAGGCAGTGATCGGAGCTATCAAATTTTGTTCTGCCGATGTCGATTTCATAGCTGCAATTGGCGACGGAATTTGTGACCTTTATTCTTGGGTTGCCTATGTTATGATTTGGACTGCTTGTGGGTTTAATGGAATTTTATTCGGGCCGTGTTGTTGAGCTTGTTTAATTGATTTGTGTGTAGGTTTGTTTGGTTAGTTTAGTTCCATTTGTTTTGTTGTTGGTTACTAGACTTCTTCAATTTTGGGCCCATTAATTTTATTGTTCGGCTGATTGCTTGGTTTGTGTTTGTTTGTGGTCCATTAGTAGTTTGGGTGGATAACATCATGTCATCCAAAATGGAGATTTTCAATCTGACTGGACTCAGGGTACCTAAAAAATTGAATGAAAGAAATGAAACTTAGTGGGCTAGGTGTGTCTAGGTATTTTTGCGAGGTAAGGGTTTATATAACCACTAAATTTTAGATAAAACATCTGCTAAGTCTTCAGAAAATGACTCTGCAAAGGCTGATTCTACTCTTAATGATTGATGGGATCAAGAAGATAATGCCATCATAGATCTTCTTATGATCGAACGTATTGAGCCTCATATCGGGTCTTCCATCTCTATATGCGTATTGCGAAGCAAATCTAGGAGCATCTCAAACATGTACATTCTGGAACTCGAAATGTTACTCAAATATATGAGATGTGTAAACAATACTTTGGGCTTGAGAAGGGCTCCTCTAGTTTAATATTATAGTAAGTTTTTGGTTGTATACCAGGAGATATTTATCAATCTATTTCTCTTAATTTGAAGTTTATGAAAAAGCAATGGGAGGACATCGATGTGGTTAAATTTCTTATTGATCTTCCATTAAAGTTTGAAGCAGTTCGGGTACAGATATTGGGTGGAAAAGAGCTTCCCAGTCTTGCGGAGACATTTTCTCGTATTTAGCGCTCTACTCTATCGAATAGTAGTCCTAGTGATTGTTCTCCTTTTATTGCTAAAGGTGGCTCATCTGAGGTTGGACGTGGTAGTCGAAGTGGACGTGACAAAGGTGGTTTTAGCTCTTGAGGTGGACGTGACACTAGAGGTTGTGGTCGTTCGTGAAATCGTGAACGTCAAAAATGTACTCATTGTGGTCGTACCTCCATTGAATTTTGTTAGGATTTATATGGTAAGCAGTCTGCATCTGCTAATCAAGTCTCATCTAATGAGGATCACCAATTAGTATTTACACCAATGAATAACTTTCGTCAACATTAGAGTTTGATTTCATGTCTGTATCATGGGATGAGTATGCTACATTCTTAACTCATAAGCGGACCACTTCCCATAGCTTCTCACTATCTCTTGTCATCCTCTCATAATCCGTGGATCATAGATTCCGAAGAAACTGAACAAATGACTAGTTCATCCACTTCTCTTATTGATTATCATCCTATTACATTTTCCAATTACTAACGGTTCTCGAACTAGTGTTGCAAGCTCGAAAAATGCCCACTTTAGTCCGACCATTGATTTGTCGACTGTCCTTCATATTCTTGGCTTTCCCTTTAGTTTGTTGTCTATTAGCAAATTTACCTCAACTCTTCAATATTCTGTAACATTATATCCTTCGGTGTGTTTCTCGGGATCTCAAGACGAAGTGGATGATTGGTATGGGGCATGAAGTTGGTGGCTTGTATTACCTAGATCTTTCACAAATCTATGAGTCAGGGCTCTCCAATCTTCTGTATCACCCATGCAGTGGCATGTCATCTTGGTCATCCTTCTCTTTCCACTTTGAAATGTCAAGTCGTTAGTCTTCATAATGTGTCATACCTTGAGTGTGAAGTTTGTCAACTTAGCAAGCATCATCGTGTGTCTTTTCTTTAAAAACTATTAGTCGTGTTTCTCATGAATGGGGACCAATCAATGTTTTATCTAATACATTTCAGTATTTTGTTACTTTTGTGGACAATTATTCTTGTATGACTTGGTTATTCTTAACGAAAAATCTTTCTGAATTACTTTCTATATTTCAAATCTTTCGTACTATGATCAAAACTCAGTTTAACCAAAAAATTTGTATTTTGCATTTTGATAATACCAAAGAGTATAAGTTTGTTTCTTTTTTTCATATCTCTCTTTAAAAGACATTATTCATCAAACATCTTGCACACATACTCAACAACAAAATGGATTTGCAGAACGCAAAAATCCTCATTTGTTAGAGGTTACTCGTGCTCTTCTTCGTCATGTGCATGTCCCTAAATTGTTTTGGGATGGTGCTATCCTCACTGAATGCTATCTCATTAATCGCATGCTGTCTTTTGTTTTGGATGGTGCATCCCCTTCTTCTATTGTATTTTCCTCATCTTCACAATACTCGTTACCTCTTAAGTTGGATGTGTTTGTTATGTTCATCATTTCGGTCCTAGTCATGACAAACTTGACTTTCGCTCTATGAAATGCGTTTTCCTTAGCTACTCTCAAACAACAAAAGGGTATCATTGTTACAATCCTTCCCTATGCTGCTATTTTGTAAGTACAGATGTCACTTTCGACGAGTCCATACCCTATTTTTTTGAACCTAGTACATCACCAGAATTTACTCGAGATCCAGTTAGTTCTCGTGTTCCATATTTACTTGCTGGTGTTTCTTCTGGACTAGATCCATCTCCATCTACTGCACTAGAGTTATCCTTTTCTCATAGGGAACCACCACCTCCTTTATAGGTTTATAATCGACGACCTAAGCCACCTACACATGCGGCCCCATCTGTCACCTTACTGTCTATAGATCTTGCATTCGTCATCTCTTCTGATCCCGAATCATTACCCATTGCTCTTTGTAAAGGTAAACGTACTTTTGTAACTAATCATCCTATAAGCCATTATGTTACTTTTGATTTGTTATCTCCTTCATTTTCCTATTTCGTATCCTAGTTTTCTAGTGTTTTTGTACCTAGACAGTGATAAAAGTTTTATCTCATCCCAAGTGACGAAAGGCTATTGAATTGAAAATGACAGCCTTGTAGAGAATAAGACTTGGGAACTCGTTCATTCACGACCTGTACATCTTGTTGGTTGATGGGTCTATGTTCTGAAATTCTATCCCAATGGGACGATTGAATATTGAAAGCCCGACTGGTTGCTAAAGGTTATACAAACTAGTGCAGGTTATATTATCCTTGTAGATGATATTGTAATCACTTGTGATGATGCAGAAGGGATTACTCGATTAAAACAGTTTCTACAACAACATTTTCAGACTAAAGATCCAGGCAAGCTTCGATATTTCTTGGGTATTGAAGTCGTTAGATCTCGAGCATGTATCAATTTATCTCAAAGAAAATATGTACTTAACCAGTTAGATGAGACTGATTTTTCTGGAGCTCGATCAGGCGATACTCCCATGGATCCTAATATGAAGCTTTTGAAGGATGAAGGAGAGAACCAGGTAAATATTGTCGTTTGGTTGGGAAATTAAATTATCTTACCGTCACGCGATCAGATATTTCCTACGCAGTTAGTGTCATCGGTCAATTCTTGGATACTCCTCAAATTCCTCATTGGGAAGTTGTGATGCATATTATTTGATATTTGAAAAAGGTTCCAGGTCTTGAGTTATTGTACAAAACAAATGGACATATTAGAGTAGAAGGTTTTATAGATGCAGACTGGGTAGGATCTCATTCAAATAGGCGTCTACTACTGGTTTTTGTACTTTTTTTGGTGATAATCTTGTTTATTGGAAAAATAAAAAACAAACTGTAGTAGCAAGGTCAAGTGCCAAAGCAGAATATAGGGTGATGGCTCATACAACTAGTGAGTTGACATGGTTACAACACTTTCTTCAAGAAATCAATCTTTCACCTTCTACACCTATTCCGATGTACTGTGATAATTAGGCTGCTCTGCATATTGTTTGCGTCCAATCCAGTCTTTCATGAGAGGACCAAACTTATCGAAGTTGATTGTCACTTTGTTCGAGACAAGATAGTGAGTGGTGATATATGTACATCATTTGTGAAAACAGGAGACCAACTTGCTGATATATTTATGAAGTCATTAAATGCTAATCAATTGAGATTTATTTGTTCCAAGTTGTGCTTATATGATATATATATAATCCAACTTGAAGGGGAGTGTTAAGGAAGTAAATTAGTGAGGAATCACGTATATTAGGCAATGAGATATTGTGTTTCCATATTGTATTGAGTTCTCATAAATTGTAATATCAGCTTTAGTGTATATAGTGAGAAATAGAAGAGAGGAAAACATGAAAAAGATATTTGTCTCGTCTAATACCAAAAAAACATGTTTTTTTTTTTTAATAACGTGTAATTCATTCAAGGCTTGAGATAGAATTAGTGGGACTCACATCTTTATGGGTTGGTTACACTCATATAAAAGGTCAAATGAATTTTATACTTGGATTGTCAACAGCAAGATCACAAATCTTCTTTAATGCTTTGAAATAATTGACCACTATTTCATTGACTTATAAATTTGTAACAAACTAAGATCAAAATTGAAAACACAACATCTTTATGCATAGGAAATAGATAGTTTGGAGGTAGGAGCTATTTAGGTAGGCGTGGCACCCTTGCCTGTTGAATAATTGTATGGAGTATTTTTAGGGGTACGATACCAACTACTTGTCTCAACCAAAGACATCATTACATTATTCAAGAAGAAAGATGTAAAAGTGTAGGAAGAATCAACATGAATGGGTAAAATAAAAAAATCAGCGATTGAATGGTGCAACCCATGGAGAATGAAGAGAAAAAATAGTAGGAAGAACCCCCCCAAAAAAGGATTTTTTTCTTTCTTTTATATGTGAAGATACAAGCAGTAGCAATAACGAAAAAGCACTTTGCTTCCTAACTAAGTTCTTGTATACTTAATTTTGAAATCTAGATGTCTATTGAGGTTGATTTGCCTTGTTGAAGATTGAAGGTCGTGACATTCAAATCTTGGGATAAACATTACAAATCGAGATAGTTGCTACCATTGGGTAAATCAAACCGAATATGAGTATGAAATAAATTAATGTGCTGTGAAAGCAACCTCAGCATAACCATCCTGGTGGGAGATTGAATATAAGTTGGGGTGTGCATCTCAAAATATAGAAAGAAAATAACTGACCATTGAGGGTTGGATATAACTAAACTAAAGATTTATGGTCATTGGATCAACTATGCATGCACACAAATATCACTTGATATTTTGACAAATAAAAATTGATTTTTGTAGGGTAATTTAGAAGCCATCTATAAATTTTTTGAGCAGCTTCAAATTTGAGAAGATTATGGCAAGCTATCTAATGAATTGAGGTGCATGAATTGAAACTACTAAAAAAATGTTGCATCAATTTACGGCATGAAAAGGGGATTAATTGATATTGATTCTTTGTTTTCCGCGATCCAATCGCAATTAGAATGAAACTAGGCCGCTTAGATGATTTTTTTTTTGCTATTTTTATTTTTTTGAGGCACAACTTGCAAGGCACTTACCATTATAGAGGACCTCGTTGTGTCAAATTAAGGGGGAAGAATGCTCCAAAACCCACAAATTAGAGAAAATTAAGGGATATAAAAAAAAGATTTCAAAGATATGACATGAAAGAAAGCAATTCTTAGTGCAAGATTTTCTTATTTTTTCTTCTAATTTAGTTATGTACTCCAATTCTTCATTGTATTTTTCTTCTCCAATGATGTGTAACTGTAATACCCCGAACTTCACGTTATACATTTGGCCAATATGATTCATGCATTTCATGCTTATTACATTGTCATTTGCATGAAAATTTCCTAATTGCTTTCCCCTAAAATCATGCATTCAATTATTGAGGCTTTTAGATCTTTATGTGGTGATAGTCTTCGACTCCTCGACCTAGGTGGTGAATTTTAAATTGAGCTACGATAAAAAAAAAAATTAGGTTATATCTCTAAAATAGGTCATTTAACCCTTAAGTATCACTCACGATCCAAATATTCAAGACTACTTATATATCTCTTAAATAGGACATTTAACCTTCCAAGTGATCCCAAGTGAAAGAGAGATCAAGGGAAGCAAAAAGAAATAGAAAGAAACAAGAAGCTGGAATTTTGGACGGCTGAATTACTTCACTATTTTGAGGTTGGTATCCATTATTTTTTAGGGATTTATAATCTCCTGAACATCTGAACTTGATTGTTATCAGGTGCTAGGGTTATTGATGATTTTATGATGGAAAATAAGGACAATTAATTACAAGAAATTGAAAGAAAATTGAAACTGCCTAATTTGGTGTTGTGGAAAAGGACGGTTTTGGAGGCTAAAAACACTTCGCTTATCACAACGTTTTGACATGATTACCTTCATATACATGTTATAGAAATATGGTAAAAATTTGGGAGTCATTGGATGTGGTTAAGGGGGTGAAAAATGATTGGAAAAATAGTTGGACGGTGATGGAAAATTGAAAAACAGAATCTATCCATTTATGTGTTTGATGTAGTTTCAACCTTTACATGTCTATTAATCATCTCTTGGGCCTAGAAAATAGATTCTAAGCAGTATTAGGTTGTTGACAACAATTGCATGACATTGACCGTCGTAATTGGACTCAAGAAATAGCGAGATTCATGGGGCTAGTTTGTAATGACTTCGGTAACTTAAAATTATAATTTCGCCTAGACGTATTTTGGGATTGTATGTGTGTTAAGGTTATTAAATGGAGGATTGTCTTTAATATTAGATGGTAATACAGGTGATTTTTCGACTTTGAGTGATAAAGGAAATTGATATCACTTCGTAGGAGCTTGTACACACAAAGGCGAAAGGTCAGTAAAAATCTAATTTCAACTACGATGCAAGAACCTAGTATTGGTGATATGGTAATGTTGGAATATTTATATAACTTTGATAAGTGGCTTATTACACATCATATGACGGTTATGATCGTGAGTATGAGGTTACGAAACCTATTGACTTCGATTTTTATTAAATATGTCGTTCATGAGCATTTTCATCTGCATGCATGACAAGTGGTCATAGTTGAAAATCCTGCATGTGAAACATAAGTTCAAACTAAGTTCTCCTTATAAATATTTTATTGACCACTACTAGAGCACCAAGACATGTGAGGCATGCTTATGTGATATATTTTGGCATCACGGGTGATACTTCCTAGATGATTGCAAAGGGAGAAAGGGGATGGGCCTTTCATGATCATGGGAAGGTGGACCACTCGACTATGTCCTTAGCGCTGTGGGGTGGGACACTTCTTGGGGATCAGAGAGGCAGTCAGGGGATGGGCCTCTAATGGTCACTTGAGGATGGTCCACTCACGTGTGTTGATTTCATATTGGCCATTTGATCAATATCTGGTGCATAGTAGGTGGGTCACGGGCCCAATGAAATAAAAGATTTCAAATGAAATGATTTCGAGTTGACTTTGATGAATATTGAAATATGATGCATCTTTAGCATAATGTTTAAAATGAATGATTTGGTGTCATATATCATTGTTACTCATACTCATGACATGCATGATTTTTGCTTACTAAGTATTAGCTTATATAGTTCTTGCCTTGTAAGTGAGCATGGAACTACGTAGAGATCATGGCTAGAGTGAGCTCTTATGGGATTTTAGAGTTTGATCTACAGACCTGTAGGGTTATTTTGTGGGCTGTTGTTTTGAGCTTACAGTCTATTATGTTATATTTTGGGGATCCTGTATTGTATAACTTTTGAAATGGGCTGTACATATGTTTATAACCGTAGAACATATGTGTTGGATTATGGTTATATGATCTTTGGTTTCGATATACTATATGATTGTCATAGGTGAATAGGAGTTAACAAAGAGGGACATAATTGGAGGCTTATTTCATTTTATTAGGTGAAAAAAAATGTTAATGTGAAATTCTATGTCTAGGTCAAGTCATCAATTTCATTCCAACATAGGACAATGTATTGTTAGGTATGGTTACCTATGTGAATGGGGCTGTGACGGATAGTTGTATCAGAGAGAGGTTATAATTCTGTAGACTATCTATGTACATGATCTCGAAGTACAAAAGAGCACAGTTAAGCCAGTTAGTTTTATTTTGTTGCATTATTTTGCATACTTCTTGAATGATATTGGCCAATCTTTATTTGCAGCCATGGTGAGAACCAGAGATGCTAGTAGTAGTAGAGTTAGAACTCTAGGCAAGAGGCATCTGTTTAAGATGACAGTCAGGATGTTGTTATTGATAAACTTATGGAATTAGTTGAGCGCCAATCGCAACAAATTCAACAATTAATATAACAAAGCGAAAGGAGAGAACAACAAAGGGCCGAATTCTTACAACCATAGTAAAGGGCTGAACAGTTGGAGAAAAATTTAGAAAACTTAACACTCAAATATTTGAGGATGCATTAGATCCAACAGTAGCAGAGGATTGGTTAAGAACTTTAGAGAATATGTTCACGTATTAGAGAGTTTTAGAAGTAGAAAAAGGGGTTTCCGCATCCTTTATGCTACGAGGTAGTGCTGGACACTGGTGGGATACGATGAGTAGCATTGAAGATGTAAACGCCATGACTTGGGATAGATTTAAAGAGCTATTTCGTAATAAATATTTTACAGCCCAAGTTCGAGCCATAAAGATGAATGAATTTATATAGCTAAGACAATGAGGAATGACAATAGGATAGTTTATTAGTAGGTTTTAGCAACTATCCAGGCTGCTACCCACATGGTTAATATCGATGTTCTAATTCTAGATTTCTTGAGGAGCTAAGACTAGAACTATATAGAGACATAAGCATGGTAGGAATTCAAGGTGTTTCATATTCCCAAATTACGGAGAAGGCATTAGTTGTAGAACAAACCAAACAAAGAATTAGTTGTGCTCAAGAGGCTCAGCAACAGTTTAGACGAGGTCAGGGACAACGTTGGCCTAGGAATGATAAGAAAAAGGATAGAGTCAGAAGCCTAACTTTCAACCTAGACAAGGACAACAACAATGGGATCAAGGAAAAGCCTCAACAGCACACTGGAGCATACCCTATAGAGACTAGGACATGTTATGTTTATGGAAAGGTGGGACATCTTGCTAGAGCATGCCTAGGTAATCCAAACACTATGAGTAGAAGAAGGTACCAGCTAGGGTGTTTACAACAAGATTAGATGCCGACACAAATCCGTCAGTGGTAACAAGTAAATTCTTTATCTTTGACATCCCAAAACTTGGACTATTTAATTTTGGAGCTCCGCATTAATTTGTGTCTACTGAGTATGCGAGGAAGTTGGGAAGGACACCTAATGTACAAGAGGTCAATTATAGTGTGATTGTTCCATCTGGAGATGTACAACAACCTAATTTGATTTTAAGAGCTTGTGTGATTCTTATAGAAAATTGAGAACTATATGCAGATTTAATTGTGTTGAATATGAGAGATGATGATATAATTTTGGGTATGGATTGGTTGTCAAAATGTCAAGCTACTATGGATTGTAAGAGAAAGTTAGTAAACCTTTCAATCTTTGGGAAATGAATCATTCACATTCAATGGGATTGGAAGAAGTTTTAAATTTTCTGCTATATCAGTATTGAAAGTACAAAGGTTACTAGATAGTGGGTACGTAGGGTATTTGGTTAGTATTATGGCTATTGAAGCACAACACAATCTGAATCTTAGTGATGTGCCTGTGGCACAAGAAGTTTCAGAGGTATTTCCCGATGATTTACCTGGGGTACCACCAGATCGTGAGATAGAGTTGTGATCGATTTAATTCCATGAGCATCTCCAATTTCCAAGGCTCTGTATAGAATGGCCCCAACCGAATTGAAAGAGTTGAAGTTACGATTACAAGAGTTGTTGGATAAAGGTTTTATTAGACCTAACTTTTCACCATGGGGTGCACCAGTACTTTTTTTCATAAGAAAAATGGTACAATGAGATTGTGTATCAATTATTGAGAGTTAAATAAGGTGACAATTAAAAATAAATACCCATTGCCAAGAATTGATGATTTGTTTGATCAACTTCACGGTGCAACAATATTCTCGTAGATTGATTTGAGATATGGATACCATCAACTAAAGATAAAGGAAGATGATATTACTAAGACAACATTTATTACAAGATATGGTCATTATGAGTTTTTAGTGATGTCATTTGGGTTGACAAATGCCCCAATTGCTTTTATGGATTTGATGAATCTCAATTTAAGGACTACCTTGATAAGTCTGTCATCATATTTATTAATGATATCCTTATTTATTCTCGCACTAAAGAAGAACATGGTAAACACTTGAGAATTGTCCATCAGGTTTTGAAAGACAAGTAGTTATATGCAATTTTAAGAAATGTGAATTTTGGTTAGACAGAGTTATATTTTTCGAACATGTAGTATCAAGTCGCATCAGTAGATCCAAGTAAAGTAGAGGCTATTAATAGTTGGCCATGCCCTACAAACCCTTCAAATGTTAGAAGTTTTATGGGTTTAGCTGGATATTATCGTAGATTTCTGGAAGGATTTTCAAATATATCGTCGCCTTTAACATAATTAACCAGGAGTACTAAGTTTGAATAGACAGATGCTTATAAGCAAAGTTTTCAGGAATTAAAGAAAAGACTGACTTCAGCCCCTATCCTTTCAATCCCATCTGGTATTGGAAGCTTTGCGGTTTATAATGATGCTTCAAAGAATGGTCTGGGATATGCAAAATGGTAAAGTTATTACACATGCCTCTAGACAACTAAAAGAGTACGAAAAGAATTATCCTACACATGACTTGAAACTCACCGCAGTTGTGTTTGCACTTAAAATATGGAGATATTATTTGTATGAAGAATGGTACGAGAGTTATACTGATCATAAAAGCTTGAAATATTTGTTTACATAAAAAGAATTGAATGTGAGACAACAAAGGTGGCTAGAGTTGGTAAAAGATTATGATTGTGTGATCAATTATCACCCCGGCAAGTCTAATGTTGTAGCAGATGTGTTGAGTGCAAAATCAATATCGAGCGTTACAGCTATGATTGTGACTCAAAGATCAAAATTTGTAAACTTGCAGAAAATGGATATTGAAATCATACCGCTAGGATTGGTAGAGGCTACACATGCAGCATTGACACTTCAGCTAACTTTATTAAATAGAATCTAGCAAAAACAACAGGGAGATGAGTATTGTTCCAAGAAAAGGAAGGATATACATGATGAAAAAGTGTCAGACTTTCGGATATCAAAAAATGGTATCTTGCGATTTTGGGGGCGATTATATGTACTTGATGCAGAAAATATCTAAGGTGATATTCTATTTGAAGCTCACACGACACCATATTCATCCATTAACTACTAAAATGTATAGAGATTTGAAGTTGCATTATTGGTGGCTAAACATGAAAGGTGATATAGTTGAATATGTGGGACAATGTTTAATATGTCAACAGATAAAGGCAGAACATCAAAGGTCAGCAGGAAACTTACAACCATTACCTATCCTAGAGTGGAAAAGGGAGAGAATCACAATGGGCTTTGTTGTCAAATTACCAAAAGTGACTAAGGGATACGGTCGTATTTGGGTTATTGTGGATAGGTTAACAAAATCAGGTCGTTTCATTCCAATTTGTTCCACTTATTCCATGAATTGATATGATCTTCTTTATGTACAAGAAATGTTAGACTTCATGGGGTGCCACTATCTATTGTTTCAGATATGGATTCTATGTTTTTATCTCTCTTTTGGAGAAGCTTACCTAAGGTTTTGGGAATGTAGCTATCTTTTAGCATGGCTTATCATCCTCAAACTAATGGACAATCAGAAAGAACAATATAAATATTGGAAGATATGCTGAGGCTTGTGTATTAGATTTCGAAGGTTAGTAGAGTAAATTTTTTCCTTCGGTAGAATTTGTGTACAATAATAGTTATCATGTTACGATTGTAATGGCTCCTTATGAAACATGATATGATAGAAAATGTAGATCTTCAGTTCATTGGGATGAGGTTGGGAAAGAAAACTATTAGGTCTGAATATGGTACGTGAAATGGCTAAAGTGGTGACACAAATACGTTAGCAGATGCAAACTGTTCAAAATCGACAGAAAAGCTATGTAGACCAAAGAAGGAGAAGGTTGGAATTTACTATGGGAGATCAAGTAATTTTGAAGATAGCACCGATGAAAGGAGTGATGCGGTTTGGAAAGAAAGGAAAACTAAGCCAAGATATATTGGTCCATTTATTATTAGTGAGAGAATTGGAAATGTCTCCTACAAACTTGACCTTCCTTCATCAATGTCTCAAGTACACAATGTGTTTTCATGTGTCCATGCTAAGAAAGTACATTGGAAATCCTTCTCATGTATTGAAGAATGAACCGATGGAGATAAAACCAGATTTGACTTACGAAGAAAAACCTATAGAGATCCTTCAACGAGAGATAAAGTGACTAAGAAGTAAGAAAATTCCATTGGTTAAGGTACTGTGGTGGAATCAATCAACCAAATAGGCTAATTGAGAAAGAGAAGATGAAATGCGTGTTAAATATCCTGAACATTTCGGTAAGCATATTTTGAAAATGAAGTTTTTATAAGGAGGGGAGGATGTAATAACCCGAACTTCATGTTATACATTTGGCCAATACGATTCATGCATTTCATGCTAGCTACATCGTCATATAAATTTTCTAATTGCTTTCTCTTAAAATGATGCATTCAATTATCGAGGCTTTTAGATCTTTATGGGGTGATAGTCTTCGACTCCTCGGCTTAGGTGATGACTTTTAAATTGAGCTATGATAAAAAAAAATTAGGTTAAATAAATGTTGGAGATTAGCTTGGTAAGTAATGGGAATATCAAAAAGGTTGGAACTAGTATCAACAAAGGTTCAAAGTTTCCATTCGGTTGATCAAAGTCCCCCTTAAACCCTAGGTAGGCAATTGACATATTTGGGGCATGAGGCACAAAGTGACATGATCATGATGTAATAATATGTTTCATATGACGTTATAAATATTGAGATGTGAATTGTTGAAATCGATCAAGATTCGGATAAGTAATTAAATGAACGGTTGATAAATTAGCTCTATAAAGTATTTTGGGAACTTAGGGCTAGTGAAATGGATTGTATACATATCAAAATAAGCCAAGGATACTGATTTTTACCTTCAAAGATAGATATAAACTCAGATTTTTACTACAAGTGACCATCCCATATTTGGACACCTCATGCTTGGGATATTTGTCACTTAACAGCCTATTTCTTTAACGTTAAGGCATGAATCTCGTGTCCTACTCCCTAAATATTTAATATATGATGGATATATATCTTATAAGTCATAAATGGATTCAAATATAATGGTAGAAAAGTCAAGTATTGCTGCAAAGAAGCCACAACCTGCTTGGACAGATCATGCTTGAGGATACTGTTAGACTTACACCAACAAAATGGGGGGTAGCAAAGAGGATGAATAGAACATTGATAAATAAGGTCAGATGCATGCTTATCAGCACAGGATTAGCTAGAGGTTTCTAGGCAGAGGCACTTAGTTCTATTGCTTACTTGATTAATAGATCTCCATCAAGTTATGTAGATTTTAAAACTCCAAAAGCACTGTGGATTGAAAGACCACCAAATCTGATATAAGAGTCTTTGGGTGCGTTACTTATGCACATCAATCTGACAAATTAGAACCTAGAGCTACTAAATGTGTTATGTTAGGTTATCCTGCAGGGGTAAAAGGGTACAGATTGTAGGTTTTTTTGTACAAGGTATTGAATTATTAATAGCAGAGATGTAGTCTTTAATGAATGTGAACTGCCATGCCTAAAACATAAAGTAGATAAGTTTGCTAAACCTGTAAATGAGAAGGGAATTCAGAGTGAGGTGAAGTTAACTAAATTCAACCTATTTCAACCTGAAGAAATTGAAAATGAAACTCTTTTAACTAAATAACATAAACTTGTTGAGGTGAATGAACTTCAAATTGAAAATGAAACTGAAGAGCTTAACCTTCCAACTCACAATGCCTCAAAGTCCTAGATAGTGGTACAAATGTTTTGATTCATATGTACTTAAGATTGGTTTAAAAGAAGTGACTGTGACGCTTACTTGTACTATAATAACTCAAAGAGGGGTTATGAGGTTTACTTACTACTTTATGTTGATGACATGCTTTTGGCTAGTTCTAGCAAGTCTGAAATCATAAAAATGAAAAATCCTTTAAAATTTAAGTTTGATATGAAAGATCTAGGGAATACTAAAAAGATTTTGGGAATGGTTATAAGAAGAGATATGTTTGAAAATAGGTTAACTGTTTCTTAGGA
>NW_019244521.1:5982-7183 GCF_002742605.1 Olea europaea var. sylvestris | reverse complement strand
CTTGCCCACAAGCTCGTGGGCATTTAAAATGAGCTTGGCTCGTGGGCGCGCCAACCAATCTAGCACACTCAACGTAGGCTCGAGCTTGTCTCAAAACGAGTCCAAAACGTTCATGGACCGAGCCTTTTGAGCTAAGTTGACGAGCCGACAAGCTACTCGACTCGATTGTCATCACTAGTGACACTGCCAGGAATTTGAGACTTCTGATTTTTCATTGAGGTTGGCTTAAATAAGCTATGATGGTATCGAGGTGGTAGGTAATTATTACGAACTTGTGATTAGTTGAAATTCTGATGCTGCAATTATCATTGCCACTAGTCACTCCAAGAATAGCTATGTGGTTGGTGATGATGTCATGCAAGAAACATGTGTAACAAGGTGTAATGATTATATTTCCCGGATGACTATCGCATGAGGGTGAGCTAACCTAATAAAGTTGCCTCGAGGAGTCGACCTAGAGATCTTCTATTATTGTGATAGGTTAGGGTTGATTCGTGAGTTCAGACCCCCCAACAAATGTCCCCAATGTCCAGATGCTCATAGTCAATAAATTTTAGGTCTTCAACCCTTATTATGGAACAAGAACAGCCTCTATTTATTTTTATTTTTATTATTTGGGAGTCAGACGATATAAATTGTAATTAAATGTAGTTCTACTGGATATGGCCTCCTTTCACAATAGCTTATGGGAAAAGTTTCTCATCTAATGATCTTACCCTTTTATTCCCATTAATATATTCAAGGCCCAAAATCTAAAAGTTTCACCTTTCCTCTTTTAAATCTTTCTTTCCTTTCATTTCTCTCACCTTTGGTTTAAGATTTATTCTCAAGTATTCTTCTTCCCTCATACTCTGAAATTTCAAGAGCTTCTCCAAGGACTTTCATCACTTCCAGTTCGATTAGTTAACATGTACTTTCTTGTTCTCCCAACCTCTTTACTTCACTTTTTATTATCTCTCTTCTCCCTTCTTTTATGGTGTGAGCATGAGTTCTGACGAGAGCATAGTACATTCTTGGCAAAAATAATCAAGAAAAATCTAAAACTCCAATTGAGATGGGCTCCTCGTCGAGTTTGGACCTGTAGGAAGTTTTTTCTCTAGCTCCTTTGTCTATAATCTGACTTGAAAGGACTGTGGCATCTGTGGTTGAATAGAATCCACCAACTGGACCTACACATTCGAGGAGTGGAATGGTAAAGGAG
>NW_019244521.1:0-982 GCF_002742605.1 Olea europaea var. sylvestris | reverse complement strand
GTGACAGGCAATTATAGGATCAATTTCTTCCATATCTTCATGACTCCAAGCGAAAAGATCAAGATTCTGTTGGAAGAATTACATTACGTGTCCTCGAATTTATGGTTGTAGCTTGTGCCCCACTTTAAGTTCCTTCGTTGTGTCATCTTTACAAACTAGCACACAGTCCAATTTTTCTACAAGCTCCTCCCTTTTTAATTTTCGAGCATGGGTCCAATGGGCTAAGGTTAGATTCGAGCTGGTATACAACATACACACCTGGAGGAGTACAAGTGTTCTGGTTGATGAGATAAATTTTCATTTGGCACTTTTCAGCAAGGTCCTTATTTCCTTTAATCTCACCTATACCATGAGGCATAGGAAATTTCAGTAAGTAATGGTAAAAAGACACAGTAACCCTGAGACTGAACTGCAAAGGTTGCTCCATGATAGAGATGTAAGGGGAGGTTGAATCAAACCTGTTGAACTCGACGTTTATCTTAGTTCGTCGTGGTATGGTGACTTTGGTTATAGAAATGAGATCACCTAGACCTCGAGATAAGGATTTAGCTTTGCTTCTTTGTCATCGAAGGATATATGATCATCAATGGGCTTCCGATGATATTTCTCTGATATGCCAATCTCTATTAGGTTGGATGGGTCTTCAGTCTTGCTTCTTTGGCCCATTCATCCTATTCACTTCCTATAATAAGGATTTGAAGCTTCGGAAGATCAAAGTTACACACCCTGGATTATGATTGATTTTCGCGTATGATTCCAACCCCACAGCTGTGGAAAACTTTATGTAGTAGTCATAGATTGATGTAGCAGCTTTGAGCTTGAGCTTTCCAAGTATAGCGTTATAATTGGAGAACAATTCGACTACTATGAAGTCTGCTATGATTCTTCTTTGGCAGGGAGCCTTATTTAGTTCCACAATTAGAATGATTTGACCTCGGGCTTTGATAGGGCCGAAAAACCCTTGTAATTTATTGGGATATGG
>NW_019244520.1:0-1545 GCF_002742605.1 Olea europaea var. sylvestris | reverse complement strand
CCATTTTTCGAAAGAGTGAGCACTTGCATATTTGGAACGCTTGGATTGTCGGTGTACGAAGAATTGAGCGAAACTTTTGCACAGGGTGACCGTTTTGGGACCGTAAGTACTTTTTGGAAATGTAGTGACCCTTTTGGATTAAACTTACCACTTCATCGTGACGAATGAGGGATTTCGGCAATTTTTCGAAAGAGTGAGCACTCGCAAATTTGGAACGCTTGGATTATCGACGTACGAAGAATTGAGCGCAACTTTTGCACTCGGTGTCCGTTTTGGGACCACAAGTACTTTTTGGAAATGTAGCGACCGTTTTGGATTGAACTCACAACATCGTCGTGACGTATGAGGGATTTCGGCCATTCTTCGAAAGTGCGAGCACTTGCATATTTGGAACGCTTGGATTGTCGACGTACGAAGAACTGAGCGCAACTTTTGCACCCGGTGTCCGTTTTGGGCCCGTAAGTACTTTTTGGAAATGTAGCGACCGTTTTGGATTGAACTCACAACATCGTCGTGACGTATGAGGGATTTCGGCCATTCTTCGAAAGTGCGAGCACTTGCATATTTGGAACGCTTGGATTGTCGACGTACGAAGAACTGAGCGCAACTTTTGCACCCGGTGTCCGTTTTGGGCCCGTAAGTACTTTTTGGAAATGTAGCGACCGTTTTGGATTGAACTCACAACATCGTCGTGACGTATGAGGGATTTCGGCCATTCTTCGAAAGTGCGAGCACTTGCATATTTGAAACGCTTGGACTGTCAGCATACGAAGAATTGAGCGTAACTTTTGCACACGGTGCCCGTTTTGGGTCCGTATGTACTTTTTGGAAATGTAGCGATCGTTTTAGATTGAACTCACCACTTCGTCGTGACGTATGAGGGATTTCGGCCATTCTTCGAAAGTGCGAGCACTTGCATATTTGGAACGCTTGGACTGTCAGCATACGAAGAATTGAGCGTAACTTTTGCACATGGTGCCCGTTTTGGGCCCGTATGTACTTTTTGGAAATGTAGCGATCGTTTGAGATTGAACTCACCACTTCGTCGTGACGTTTGAGGGATTTCGGCCATTTTTCGAAAGAGTGAGCACTTGCAAATTTGGAACGCTGGGATTGTCGACGTACGAAGAATTGAGTGTAACTTTTGCACACGGTGTCTGTTTTGGGCCCGTAGTAACTTTTTTGAAATGTAGTGACCGTTTTGGATTGAACTCACCACTTCGTCATGACGTATGAGGGATTTCAGCCATTTTTTGAAGTGTGAGCACTTGCTTATTTGGAACGCTTGGATTGTCGGCGTACGAAGAATTGAGCGTAACTTTTGCACCCGGTGTTCGTTTTGGGCCCGTAAGTACTTTTGGAAATGTAGCGACCGTTTTGGATTGAACCCACAACTTCGTCGTGACGTATGAGGGATTTCGACCATTTTTCCTATGAGTGAGCGCTTGCATATTTGAAACGTTTGGATTGTCGACGTACGAAGAATTGAGCGCAACTTTTGCACCTGGTGTCTGTTTTGGGCCCGTAAGTACTTTGTGGAAATTT
>NW_019244519.1:0-1545 GCF_002742605.1 Olea europaea var. sylvestris | reverse complement strand
GTTTTGGCCTCCGAATAATTAATTTCCTTGTTAATTATGTTAGGTTGAAGAAGTGTTGGACAGAAAATTAAAACAGCAAAATCGCATCAGGGGCCATTTTGTCATTTGTCGCGACGGTATCGGAATGGGCCGAAATTTGGCAGGTTGATTGGAAACGGCCCTCGAAATTGGACTCGGGGCACCGACCCGGGATCACGTGATTTTAGCCAAATTCCTTCGTTTGGGCCTCCGAATAATTAATTTTCTTATTAATTATGTCAGGTTGAAGATATGCCGGACAGAAAATTAACGAAGCAAAACCGCACCAGGGGCAATTTTCTCATTTGTCGCGACAGTGTCGGAATGGGCCGAAATTTGGAAGGTTGGTTGGAAGCGGCCTGCGAAATTGGACTCAGGGCACAGACCCGGGATCACGGGATTTTAGCTAAATTCCTTCGTTTGGGCCACCGAATAATTAATTTTCGTATTAATTATGTCAAGTTGTCGAAGTGCTGGACAGAAAGTTAACAAAGAAAAACCGCACCACTGGCAATTTTGTCATTTGTCGCGACAGTGTGGGAATGGGCCAAAATTTGGCTGGTTGATTGGAAGCGGCCCATGAAATTGGACTCGGGGCACAGACTCGGGATCACAGGATTTTAGCCAAATCCCTTCGTTTGTGCCTCCGAATAATTAATTTTCGTATTAATTACGTCAGGTTGAAGAAGAGCTGTACAGAAAATTAACAAAGAAAAATAGCACCAGGGTTAATTTTGTCATTTGTTGCGATGGTGTCGGAATGGGCCAAAATTTGGTAGGTTAACTGGAAATGGCCCGCGAAATTGGACTCGGGGTACAGACCCGTGATCACGGGATTTTAGAAAAATTCCTTCGTTTGGGCCTTCGAATAATTAATTTCCACATTATGTCAGGTTGAAGAACTGGTGTACAGAAAATTAACAAAAAAAATCGGACCAGGGGAAATTTTGTAATTTGCAGCCACGATGTCGGAATGGGCTGAAATTTAGCAGGTTGATTGGAAACAGTCCGCAAAATTGGACTTGGGGCACAAACCCAAGATCACGGGATTTTATCTAAATTCCTTCGTTTGGGCCTCTGAATAATTAATTTTCGTATTAATTATGTCAGGTTGAAGAAATGCTGGACAGAAAATTAACAAAGAAAAACCGCACCTGGGGCAATTTTGTCATTTGTCGTGACGGTGTCGGAATGGGCAGAAATTTGACATGTCGATTGGAGACGGCCCGCGAAATTAGACTCGGCACGCAGACCCGGGATCACGGGATTTTAGCCAAATCCTTCGTTTGAGCCTCCAAATAATTAATTTTCGTATTAATTATGCCAGGTTGAAGAAGTGGTGGACAAAAAATTAACAAAGAAAAATCGGACCGGGGGCAATTTTTTCATTTGCCGCGACGGTGTCGGAATGGGCCGAAATTTAGCAGGTTGATTGGAAATGGCTTGCGAAATTGGATTCGAGGTACAAACTCGGATTCACGGGATTTTAGCCAAATTCCTTCGTTTGGGCCTCCGAATAATTAATTT
>NW_019244518.1:0-1545 GCF_002742605.1 Olea europaea var. sylvestris | reverse complement strand
TAAGCTTCAAGAGAATGATTCGGAGTTCTTGCAGAGTGAAATCATGCAGTACCAAACACAAGATAGGTCTTTTGAAGAACAAGAGGGCGAGCTGTAGCATGTTTGCTTAAGCTTAAAATAATTTACTTAAAAGTTTTAGAATAAATAATTTTGTTGGTTATCCGATAAATGTGAAGAATTTCTTAAATGTGTTTCCAAATTTTGTGGTCACCCATTTATCAAAGATTGTGCATGACATGCTTTTGATGAAAAATGAATTCAAAATGCACGGGGAGGCTGTATTGAAGATAATTTGGATGGCTCCTCTCTTACAATATATGAAATGGTTTAACATAATTATATTTCGAGACAAGTCCCCATTTGACAAGGTTATCTGTAACACGTATTTTCTTCATGAATATTAGAAAAAGCATCAAGTTTCCATGAAATCTCAATTTCTTCAACTACTTTAACTTTCACTACTATAACTTTCTGGCTAAATTGTTTCTACAAGGCACTGTAATATAATTACAATGTATATATACAACTGTATTATATATAAATCTATAGTGTATAAGAGATTAAGAGGACTATGAACCAACCCTCGGATCTTCTAACATATACTACTTTATTCTCCTGCCTCAAACATCAATCTCTCATTTTATCATAAGTTCTGTCAAAATTCTGGTGTGGGCCACTTATTAAAAGCAGAAAGCTCGATCAAAATAGAAACGGCGACTTTGAATAAATGTAGCATCCTACGTGTTCAGAGTATCGTTTTAGTTTGTGGAAGAAATCTGCAATAAGCATTCTTTGATAAACTTAACGTGGTTGGGATGCAGACAAAGCTGTTTTGATTTCTGTTATAATGCTTCCCAGATCTTGTAATCTCTTCCCTCAGCTGCTAATGACCAGTTCCGGGATCCATTTGAAGGCTCGTAATGACCTGGTCCAATTTTCATTGCCAGCTTTTTGTCAATCATTGCTGCATAAACATCTCTCTCTGCCTTCACTATTTGAACCTAAGATAAAGATATGTCGAATGAAAAATAGGCAGTCGTCAGTACTTATTACGGCTATATGGAAATCGGAAAAGTAAATCAAAGTGTGGGGTGCTAATAGATATGGCTAAATTAATTCATATTTCTCATGAGATACTACTAATGTTTTTGTTGAGCAACTTTGGCTCGAGACATATCATTAGAAAATCTAACATATGACAAAGTAAAGCAAAACCCCACTATGAGGAAAGGTAAAATACACGATGATGAAAACATCCACAACTTACCGTGCTCCGACAGTGGATTTTGTTCCGGTTTCTGATGGAGATAAGTGTTGCTATTTCAAATTGATATTCAGAAAAAATATGATCGTAGAAAACTGATGGAGTTCCTGGGTGAGTTAAGATGTAGGCATAACCTTGTATTTCTTTTCCACCTGGAAATCTCCAATGACCCTTCAAGATAGAAGAGAAAAATAAGAGAAATCATAACCAATATCTCACGAATAATAAACCAGCTCAGCGAATTCAAAGATGTAAATCTGTATGGGAAAAAAAAAAAAAAA
>NW_019244517.1:0-1545 GCF_002742605.1 Olea europaea var. sylvestris | reverse complement strand
ATGGTTGTGTGTATGTAATTCATGTGAACATTCACTGATCCAAATGAATGTTAATATTTAGCCGAATTGCAAGCACACTTATGATAATAAATATGTGACAGTTATAAAGTTTCTTATTATGTGAACAATACGTCAATCCAAAGATAAAATTAATATTTGACATAATTTATTGTTGGCATTTGATTAATACAATAAGAATACTACTTACAAGTCGATATTTTTGTCCAAAGACTAGATATCAACGTCATGTTCGATCTCTCGTGATGGGACCCACCATTATTAGAATACATTGATTGTTTGATATGGATTCTTACGTAATCATGTTGTTTTTTTTTTTTTTTTTTTTTGGGTTCTCTATGCAGTTAATGTGTGTGTATCTACTATATCTATCAACACCAACTTAATTCATATACTTAATGAAAACAATTTTAAAGAGTGAAAAGATAAATTTTTTATTGTTCTTGGCTTCATGAATCTAGATCTTGCGTTAAGGATTGAACAACTCGTTCTTCTTATGAATAATAGTTCGACAAATAAAAAGATACTTCAATTAGTGAGATCGTTCAAATCGCACAAGACTTGTGATCATAGTGTAGAATTCAAAAATCCTTTAGGGACATGGTGTCAAAAAAAGGTTACTACTGCCAAGAAATTCCTTGAAGAAATTGAAAAGCATTTTTAAAAAAAAAATGATAAAGCTGAAACAAATATGCTTTCTGGCGAGCTTGATATCATCAAGGGTAAATGAAATATAAAGTGAAAGCCCAAGAATGACGAACCAAGAGGGTGGGTAAATTGGTTTTCAAAACTTTTCGAGAATTAATTCTAGATTTAAATTAATGTGATAGCAAATGGAACAATTAAACCAATACGTACAAATACTAAAGCAAATAAGGATAAGTAATAAGCACAATATAAATGCAATAAGTAAAAGGGAAATAGCATGCAAACGATATAATTGTGAAGGTTCGATCCAAAGCAATGATTTACGTCATCCGTTACCAACCTCTCCGTCACGATCAAGACCTTTTCACTATGTTGATTGACTTATGGTGTAAAATGATTTCGGTGACATAAAAATAAGAAGCATCGATCCTTTTACAATATTGAGCTTTACAGAACCTCAAATGATCCACAAGTTTATAGAATAAAGAGTTTACAATTTGAAACTTCACCTGCCATAAATGATTTACAATTAAGAAATTGGAGGTGGAGAAGTCTTGGGTTTTTGAAATTGATAAGGAATTGATGAATGGAGAGAAGAAAATGAAGATAGGAGAAGAGATTTAGGGAGAAAACTTCGAAAGAATTGAAACTTCGAAAGAATTGAAGAAAAGATGGAAGAAAACTATGTTTGCATTTTAAAAATCTGCAACTGCATTATACCAGACATTCAAAATGGAAGAGCTTAAAACTTTGTCAAATCACATAGGCATACCAGACTGTTCGTCAGATTGTCCGATTGCTACAATCTTTCTGTCCGAATAGTCCGTTTAACTCTTTCGGATCTTTTTTCAAATTAAAAGTCTAACAATAAAAAAAATC
>NW_019244516.1:0-1545 GCF_002742605.1 Olea europaea var. sylvestris | reverse complement strand
AAAATATGTATCACAAGCACTAAGGGCTATAGCTCAGTTGGTAGAGCACCTCGTTTACACGCGCACCAAAGTTTTTTAGGGGGTCCATCATACAATCAAAAAAATGCATCTTATTAAGAAATCAATGTCTTACTCCATAACTATGAGGGAACAGTAGCCTAACAAATGGTTCGGTCTGACTTTGGTGCCCATTTAGGTACCAAACAAACCCCATACATTGATTTGAGATATTGATAAGGTCAATACCAGTCCATTCAATGCTAGGCATAATGAGTATAAGGTCCTCAAAAAATCTCTTTTCGTACTATGAACTTTAAGGTGTTCTTTTTTTGAATATACTCGAAACAAGGACTAGGTTGTGTAATGACAATACTACAAACGAATACTTACCCAAAATATATGATCCTTTCTTGAACGGGCCATATCGGAGAACTAACAAAAAGTGTTTCACCTTCAATCATAAAAATAAAAAAAAAAACTTCGATAGACAATTTCATAGAGAAAGTTAGGATAAATCGGATTCATGGTATCATTCTTCCTGATACTGATTACCAAAAAATTGAACAGAAAATAGATCGATTTGTCAACCGAAATTGTTGATTTCTTAACTTTCATCAATGAACTTGGTACTTGTTGAAGAGATGAAATATAACCAAGGTATATCTTTTTTATCAGAGGTTGAATCGATCATTAGAAGAAAAATTAGGCCAAAAATTAGGATACATTCTGGGAAAATCAAACTTCCATCGAAGAGAAGCAAATGAAAGGCTTTCATAAAAATTCTCGTAGAATCTTCATTCTGTACATGCTGGAAACAGTTCCCAAATAACTGTTTTACACCTTTGAGCACGTATAGAACTTTTTATTATGCCTTGCCTAAAATCTGGTTGTTGTGAATAGCGTATCAAAGCGACTTCGTCTGTTTGATCAAGAGGATTTGTATCCTCAGTATGCTCCTTGTTACCAGTAAAAAAATTTTCTGGCTTGGCTAAGTGGGATAGCCGAGCCATTCCCCTTTCTTTTATATGCACTTGTCACTTTATCTTTGTTTGTGCCATACATAATGATAGATGAATCAAAAACTTTCAATTGAACTTATTCTTTCAATTGATATTTTTGCGTATCCTCCTATTTTACAAAAATAGGAATTTAGGTAAATGCTTTCTAAACATATGTATAAAAATAACATATTTCATTTAGCTCCTTCATGCTTACTATAACTAGTTATTTCGGTTTTTTACTAGCGGCTTTAACTATAACTTCAGCTCTATTTATTGGTCTGAGCAAGATACGACTTATTTGAAATTTCTATTTAAAAGAAATAATTTCTAAAAGAAATCTTTCTTTGAGATTCGGTGTATTCTATAGTTACTTACTGCGTCAATTCTTGGTCATTGAGATTCACATGAATTTGGATTAATATTTAGGTATAGATACCACCTTTTTTTTTTCCCTTTTCAAAAAATTGAAATGATTGAAGTTTTTCTATTTGGAATATTGCTTATACCAAGCATTCTTCTTACGGCTAGATCCAATCTCCTGGTC
>NW_019244515.1:0-1545 GCF_002742605.1 Olea europaea var. sylvestris | reverse complement strand
GTCTAATTTGATTGGAATCGAGCCAATGAAAAGTGGTTTTTGATTTCATGATATCTTTGGGTTTGTTCGTTTTTTGTCGAATTGCTAGACTAATTCTACTTGAATCGGAACAATGAAAAGTGGTTCTTGATTTCATGGTAACTTCGGGTTTGTTCGTTTTTGTGCAATGCTAGTGTAATTCGATTAAAATTGATCCAATGAAAAGTGGTTTTTGATTACAAGATAACTTTGGGTTTGCTCATTTTTGTCGAATTGCTAGTCTAAGTCGATTCGAATTGAGCCAATTAAAATAGGTTTTTGATTTCATGATGACTTCGGGTTTGTTCGTTTTTGGCGAATTGCTAGTCAAACTCGAACGGAATCGAGCCAATGAAAAGTGGTTTTTGATTTCTGATAACTTCGGGTTTATTCGTATTTGGCGAATTGCTAGCCTAACACGATTGGAATCGATCCAGCGAAAAGTTGTTTTCGATTTCACGATAACTTTCGGTTTGTTCATTTTTGGCGAATTGCCAATCTAATTCGATTGGAATCGATCAAATGAAAAGTGGTTTTTGATTTCATGAGAACTTCGAGTTTGTTCATTTTTCGCGAATTGCTAGTCTAATTCAATTGGTATCGAGCTAATGAAAAGTGGTTTTTGATTTCATGATAACTTCAGGTTTGTTCGTCTTTTGTGAATTGCTAGTCTAGTTCGATGGGAATCGTGCCAATGAAAAGTGATTTTTGATTTCATGATAACTTCGGGTTTGATCGTTTTTACAGAATTGCTAGTCTAATTCGATTGGAATCGAGCCAATGAAAAGTGATTTTTGATTTCATGATAACTTAGGGTTTGTTCATTTTTGCAGAATTTCTTGTCTAACTCGATTGGAATCGAGCCAATGAAAACTGGTTTTTCATTTTATGATAACTTCTGGTTTTTTCGTTCTTGGCAAATTGCAAGTCTAATTCGATTGGAATTGAGCCAATGAAAAGTGATTTTTGATGTCATTATAACTTCGGGTTCGTTCGTTTTTGCGAATTGCTAGTCAAATTAGATTGGAATTGAGCCAATGAAAAGTTGTTTTTGATTTCATGCTAACTTCGGGTATGTTCATTTTTGTAGAATTGCTAGTCTAATTCGATTGGAATCGACCCAATGAAATGTGGTTTTTGATTTCATGATAACTTCGGGTTTGTTCATTTTTGACGAATTGCTAGTCTAATTTGATTGGAATCGAGCCAATAAAAAGTGGGTTTTGATTTCATGATATCATCGTGTTTGTTCGTTTTGGCAAATTGCTAGTGTAATTCGATTGGAATTAAGCCGATGAAAAGTGATTTTCGATTTCATGATAACCTCGGGTTTGTTCATTTTTACGAAATGCTAGTCAAATTCGATTGGAATCGAGCCAATGAAAAGTGGTTTTTGATTTCAAGATAACTTTGGGTTTGTTCATTTTTGGCGAATTTCTAGTCTAATTTGATTGGAATCGAGCCGATGAAAAGTGGTCTTTGATTTCATGATAACTTCGGGTTTGTTCTTTTTTGACGAATAGCTAG
>NW_019244514.1:0-1545 GCF_002742605.1 Olea europaea var. sylvestris | reverse complement strand
AAGGAAAGGTTGCCATGGTTGCAGATCTTGGGACTCCGGCCTACAAAATTGAATTATCTTCTGAAATTTCATCTGTTGGCGTGGTGAGTATATTTCATTACATGATTTCTTTAATATGCGTGTGTTATTTAAATTGAGCCAAATGCTGCAATTTATCCTCTTGATAGCTATTTTTATTTTACCTTAGTAAAGAGATGAAAGACCTTAGACTCTTGTTAACTTTAATATTGGTATCTTTTTAAAAGTTCATGGACCGTATATGATATCACTTTTTACAAAGTTCTACTCTACACAGTAAATGTATAGGTAGATGTAGTCTATCTTTATGTATAATACACGCTGTTAATATTACTGAGAAGAAGAAATACAGCTATGATTCATTGAGTGGTTCAACTGAAAACCTATTTTTTGTTGGTATCCTTAGAACATGGGAAGCAACACTTCTTCTACCTTGATAAGACTCAAAGGAAATCTAAATTTTAGAAAAGTTATTCCAATGAAGTCCATCAAGAAAACCTGATATTAGGAGGACAGAAAATGGTTTACCTAATATAAGACTCATCAAAAATATATTATGAAGATTTCACAGCTCAAAACTCACAACAGTCAACTACCATAACCTAAAGAAAAATGCAATTCTGCTTAGTGTATGGATTATATGCAGATCTTGATAGAGTGAACATCAAAACAACAATTCGTAATTGAAGTCAGTAATATGGTGACCAATTTCAATAAACCAATGCTTGAATTTTAAACTCCTACATCAAAAAATAACTCCTACATCAAAATCTGCTGGACTTTTAAACCCCTACATCAAAATCTCCAATGCTTTCCCGCGTGTCGATCTCCTATGAAGCATGAAATTGCAAGAATTTGAGAGTTTCCTTCAAAATATTTTACAAAGGAATTTGGAATTGCAAAAATTTAAGAATTTGGTAAATTTATATCATAAACATAGATTGAACAAGAAGTGCATAATCCATAAACTGAAGCAAATCTCGAATCTGTACTTGAACATTTAATGAAGACAAAACTTTGTCTTTTTGCCTGATCGATGTAGCCGAGTTTGATGCCATCTGTAAATTCTCAGTTCAATATGTACAGTGATTATCAACATAAAGAAATCTGAAATCATACCTTTCGACAGATTTTTGATTTTCTAGAACCAACTTCTAGACATCCCTTTCGGCGAAGTTTTTTAGGAGCTCCCTTGCTTTTTGTTTATTTAAGTACCAAGATGATTCCGCTAGCACACTTTCCGACTTCATCTAAGCGTTGAGAGCCCACGATACTATACTTCAACATTGAAAAATCATTTGTTTGGATTTCAATCCAGTCCATGATACCACGTGACCATGACTCATTGTGTGCTGCCAAGTCCGCTAACTTCACAAACGCATTGCACATTTGCTCATATCTAACTTGGTCTGGAGTACTGATCCAACCATCATAAGTAATCTGAACCCTCATATACAATCTGTTCACATCCCTTCTCCATCTCCTCAAAATGTACTTTTCAGGAACTAAGTGCACTTGGTTTCGAAT
>NW_019244513.1:0-1545 GCF_002742605.1 Olea europaea var. sylvestris | reverse complement strand
TATTCATCTCATTATAATTTACAAATAATGGTGCTCAAATGGCCCCATATTGAAGCTAAGTGATCTAATTGAGATAAATTAAAATTTAATAATTTAAATGAAATTTACCCATTATTCGTATAAATGAGATAAAAGATTATTATGTAATGGATAGATAATTATAGGAAAAGAAAGAAGGCGAGCAACAATAAAAATTTACCACAGTTAAAGTCCATATTAAGCCTAACAATAATATTTCATTATTTTGTAAGTTGCAATCCAATTTATTAACGAATTTGAGTAAAGTTCAAGGGTCATTCTCCAAGGTAAAGCAGAAATTGAAACTTCAACTAGACGACACCGTATCAGTTCAATTGATACTTCAACAAAACGTCACCGTATCAGTTCATATTTCCACGTCCCCGAAAGTTTCTATTATAGCGACGAGAGTCTTGTATGCAGAAGCTTCAAGTTGAACTCTCAGTACATTTTCTCAGACAACCAGCAATGGAGTCTGTAATACGTTTACTTCTCCTCTCTTTGCTCTTACATTCCATTCTACACGTCAAATGTGATGGTAATTACTTATTTTATGCATTTTCTTGAATATTTACAATTAATTAATTTTGTTTTGTGATTTGAATTCTTGAATTTGCATTGTGATTGTTATTTCCAATATTTTTTCTTTGTTATGATTTGTCATGCAGCTTCTTTTAGGCTAAATGGGTTCTCTTCTTTGCTGAATTCAAGTTTTTGAGAGGCACAAGTAGGGAATAGAATAAGAAAGAGTGAAAGTAAAGATCTGGTTTATTCTTTTTTTTTTTTTTTTCCCTCTCCTGATATTTATTATAAAAATTTGATTACTCTCCTGTTGGTCTGTGTGTGTTGAGATCAATAAAGAAAAGCTTGAGGACAATTTTGCTCAAGGATCTAATCATTTTCTTCTTATTCTATGATTTGGTATTATTATATTCTTTTTGAATGTTCAAGTTTAAAGTTTCGAATTCACCATTTTCATGTTCTTGTTTTGTTATACAGTAATCAAGGTATTCATTCTTTCTTTCTTTTTCCCCCCAAGGCTAAGTGCTTTTTTATGCCATTAACTACTGAAGATCTGAGCTATAATTTCAGCTGACTTTAAAAGAAAATGATATCTATTTTGCTAAACGAGTATACTCTTATTAATTTGAGGCCTTTGTTTGTCAACTTTGAATTTGTTTTGCTATATTGCACTTGGCATTAAACATATGGTACAGATTTGTTGGTTTTGAAGTGGATCATTAACCTACGGAATTGCAGTGTACTTCAAAAACCAACGAGATCTGAAAGCCTAAGTCTGAAGGCAAGTGCTGAGTCTTGCATCAGTTTCCTAAGTAGGATTGATTTCATGCATGTCTTGTTTTTATTTTCATTCGGAAGGCTGTCCTAGAACCTTTATCTTCCTATTTCCAATAAGATCTCCGACTTGATTTGGTTTGGTATATTTCCCACTCTTTCGCGCGGGTAGTCGCTAACAATTAAAAAGGGATCAGACGATTGTGTAAGGAACAAACCTCTTAAGACAAA
>NW_019244512.1:0-1545 GCF_002742605.1 Olea europaea var. sylvestris | reverse complement strand
ATAAAATCAAAAAGCACTTTTCATTGTCGCCATTCCAATCGAATTAGACTAGGAATTCACCAAAAACGAACAAACCCGAAGTTATCATGAAATCGAAAACCACTTTTCATTGGATCGATTCAAATCGAATTAGACTTGCAATTCGCCAAAGGTGAACAAACCCTAAGTTATCATGAAATTGAAATCCACTTTTCATTAGCTTGATTCCAGTCGAATTAGACTTGCAATTCGCGAAAGACAAACAAACTCGAAGTTATCATGAAATCGAAAACCAGTTTTCATTGGCTCGATTCCAATCGAATTAGACTAGCGATTCACCAAAAATGATCGAAACTGAAGTTATCATGAAATCATATACAACTTCTCATTGGCTCAATTCCAATCGAATTAGACTAGCAATTCGTCAAAAACAAACAAACCCGTAGTTATCATGAAATCGAAAACCACTCATCATTGGCTCCATTCCAATAGAATTAGACTAACAACTCGTAAAAAATGAACAAACCCGAAGTTATAATGAAATCAAAAACCACTTTTCATTGGCTCGACTCCAATCGAATTAGACTAGCAATTAGCTGGAAACGATCAAACCCGAAGTTATCATGAAATCGAAAACCAATATTCATTGGCCTGATTCCATTCGAATTAAACTAGTAATTCGCTGAAAATGATCGAATCCAAATTTATCATGAAATCATAAACAACTTTTCATTGGCTCAATTCCAATCGAATTAAACTAGCAATTCGCCAAAAACGAACAAACTTTTAGTTATCATGAAATCGAAAACCACTTTTCATTGGCTCGATTACGATCGAATTGGACTAGTAATTCATCGAAAATGATCGAACCCGAAGTTATCATGAAATCAAAAAGCAGTTTTCATTGGCTCCATTCCAATCGAATTAGACTAGCAAATTTTCGAAAACGATCAAACCCGAAGTTATCAAGAAATCGAAAACCACTTTTCATTGGCTCGATTCCAATCAAATTAGACAAGTAGTTCATCGAAAATGATCGAACCCGAAGTCATCATAAAATCAAAAAGCAGTTTTCATTGGCTCCATTCCAATCAAATTAGACTAGCAATTTTTCGAAAACGATCAAACCTGAAGTTATCATGAAATCGAAAACCACTTTTCATTGGCTTGATTCCAATCGAATTAGACTAGTAATTCGCCGAAAATGATCGAACCCGAAGTTATCATGAAATCAAAGACCTCTTTTCATTGGCTCGATTCCAATCGAATTAGAGTAGTAATTCGTCAAAAATGAACAAACCCATAGTTATCATGAAATCAAAGACCTCTTTTCATTGGCTCGATTCCAATCGAATTAGACTAACAACTCGCAAAAAATGAACAAACCCATAGTTATCATGAAATCAAAGACCACTTTTCATTGGCTCGATTCCAATCGAATTAGACTAGAAATTACCTGAAAACGATCAAACCCGAAGTTATCATGAAATCGAAAAATACTTTTCATTGGCTCCATTCCAATCGAATTAAACAAGCAATTCGCCAAAAATGAACAAACCCGAAGTT
>NW_019244511.1:0-1545 GCF_002742605.1 Olea europaea var. sylvestris | reverse complement strand
CGACACCGTCGCAAAAAATGACGAAAATGCCCCCGGCGCGGTTTTTGTTTCCGATCGACCTGTAAAATTTTAGCCCATTTCGATATAGTCGCGAAAAATGACGAAAATGCCCCCGACGTGGTTTTTGTTTCCGATTGACCAGTAAAATTTTAGTCCATTTCGACACAGTCGCGAAAAATGACGAAGATGCCCGCGGCGCGGTTTTTGTTTCCGATCGACCTGTCAAATTTTAGCCCATTTCGACACAGTCGCGAAAAATGACGAAAATGCCCCCTGCGTGGTTTTTGTTTCAGATCGACCTGTAAAACTTTAGCCCATTTCGACACAGTCGCGAAAAATCACGAAAATGCCCCAGGCGCGGTTTTTGCTTCCGATCGACCGGTCAAAATTTTAGCACATATCGACGACGTCGCGATAAATGACGAAATTGCCACCGGCGCGATTTTCGTTTCCGATCGACCT
Source organism: Olea europaea var. sylvestris (assembly GCF_002742605.1). Classification (NCBI taxonomy): domain Eukaryota; kingdom Viridiplantae; phylum Streptophyta; class Magnoliopsida; order Lamiales; family Oleaceae; genus Olea; species Olea europaea. The sequence goes on along the minus strand of NW_019244511.1, from coordinate 1,083 downwards.
GTCAAATTTTAGCCCATTTCGATACAGTCGCGAAAAATGACGAAAATTTCCCCGGCGCGGTTTTTCCCTCCGATCGACTTGTAAAATTTTATCCCATTTCGACACGGTCGCAAAAAATGACGAAATTGCCCCCGGCGCGATTTTTGTTTCCGATCGACCTGTCAAATTTTAGCCCGTTTCGACACGGTAGCGAAAAATGACGAAATTGCCCCCGGCGAGATTTTCATTTCCGATCTACCTATCAAATTTTAGCTCATTACTACACCGTCGCAAAAAATGACGAAATTGCCCACGGCGCGATTTTCCTTTCCGATCGACCAGTCAAATTTTAGCCCATTCCGACATCGTCGTAAAAAATGACGAAATTGCCCCTCGCGCGGTTTTTGTTTCCGATCGACCTGTAAAATTTTAGCCCATTTCGACACAGTCGCGAAAAATGACGAAATTGCCCACGGCGCGATTTTCGTTTCCGATCGACCTGTCAAATTTTAGCCCATTTCGAAACAGTCGCGAAAAATGACGAAAATGCCCGCGGCGCGATTTTTGTTTCCGATCGACCTGTAAAATTTTAGCCCATTTCGACACAGTCGCGAAAAATGACGAAATTGCCCCCGGCGCGATTTTTGTTTCCGATCAATCAGTCAAATTTTAGTCGATTCCGAAATCGTCGCGAAAAATGACGAAAATGCCCGCGGCGCGATTTTTATTTCCGATCAACCAGTCAAAATTTAGCCCATTTCGACACAGTCGCGAAAAATGACGAAATTGCCCCCGGCGCGATTTTTGTTTCCGATCGTCCTGTAAAATTTTAGCCCATTTCGACACCGTCGTGAAAAATGACGAAAATGCCCCCGTGGCGATTTTTGTTTCCGATCGACCGGTCAAAATTTTAGCACATATCGACGCCGTCGCGAAAAATGACGAAATTGCCGCCGCCGCGATTTTCGTTTCCGATCGACCTGTCAAATTTTAGCCCATTCCGACACCGTCGCAAAAAATTACGAAATTGTCCCCGACGCGATTTTCATTTCCGATCGACCTGTCAAATTTTAGCTCATTACGACACCGTCGCAAAAAATGACG
>NW_019244510.1:81844-85006 GCF_002742605.1 Olea europaea var. sylvestris | reverse complement strand
CAAAAGTTGGAAAATGTTTTCCATGAAAAAAAATAGCAATCAAACACTCCAAGTAAGAATTTGGGTGGAAAATTGATATTTTTCATGGAAAATAAATGTAATCAAACACATCCTTAGTTACTTGTTTAGAATATTTTTTAAGTGAAAATGGATTTTTTTTAAATATGTGATTAAAAGTAGAAAAAAGAAGAAGTTATGAATCGAAGCCCCCGTTTGGGCTCCATTACATGAAAAATTAATGTGTGGAATAATATTTTTTTGAAAAATGAGTGGTTGAAAATGAAGGAAAATTTTCGATTTACGTGTAATATTATTTTATGAAAAATTGTGTGATTGAAAATAGGAGAGAGAAAAATAAAATGTAATGTAATGTAAATTAATGGGGCTCAAACAGGTGCTAAATTTTTTTTAGCTTAAGTTTGACTCATGTTTATTGTCCTTGTTAATCTCTCGTTTCCAACCCATTAACTTCTTTTACTTTTCAAAGTCATTAACGGATGTGCAGCAGTGGCTGGCCGTAGAGTTCAAGGCGCCGTGCCAAGCATAGAGCGGAGGAACTCATCGCCGGCAATGCCAAGGCATTAAAATCTCTACGAAAATTTATCAATTTCAATCTTCTACTCTCTCGCGAGGCTCAAATACTCATCCTCAAGGTACAATTTCACTTCACAGTTCATACCATACTACTTTTAATATTCTTGAAATATTTTATCATTCAATAAATGAAAAGTGTATTGCTGTATTCCTTTTCAGCGCTGGCCTAGTAATTTGCTGCTCTACTGCCCTGCCGGCACAGGAAAGGTATTACATTTCCTCCGATTACACTTATTTATAGACATATATGTATAATTTCATTGAACTTTGGTTCAATTTTTACACTTCAAAAATTTTGCTGTCCTCTTTAATTGTAGGCAAGCTTGGTTCGAGCAGTTTTTCAAGAAAGTGTGGGTAATTTAATTTCTCACTTAGTTTTATTTTTTATTTATACTTTTTTTTGATTGACTACAAGTTTGAGATAATCGGAAACACTTAAGCTGCACTTAGTCTGAAATAGGAATATTTGGTATTATTATATCTTTGGGCTCCATTTGAATCCTGAATTTCACATGGGAAATGAAACAGATTAGAAAAAAATGCTAAATAACTATTTTAGTGCACTTCATCTTCTCTCTCTCTCTCTAAATTATTTTCTTATGTACCATTGAATGCAATGGAAGGAAATGATTGTGAAGCACACGGTTTACTGATGTTCTATTTGTTCACCGTTTATCTCTCTCTCTGTTTTTTTCCCCCAATAATGCATTTTCAAGTGAATTAGCTGAATATTTGTCTTACTGAAATTCAGCATCCAATTTGAGATAAGGATAACAAATGATAAACTGACTAGTGCAATTTTGTAAGATCTTATAAGTGTGCTGTAAATTTGTAAATCACAAAACTTTTTGTCAGTAGTGATTTAAGATGAGGACTGTTATTAGGATTGAACTCACCACAACTCTTTTCATAGTCACGCGAAACCAGATATGTAGCTATCAGCTCTAAATCATGGTTTTAAATTGCCACATGCAATAGAGGACATGAATGGAGCCATGCAATTTTTTTGATGGATGACCAATTGCCTCCTAAGTTATCGTAGTGGTTTTATTCATTGTTTTTTTAAACTTGTGGGTTATATGTTGTAATATCCATTCTGTTCACAGACCATACGCTAAGGATATTGGGAAACTTTGTGCGGCTTTTGCTCAGGCATCTTCTCATGCCAAACAGTCAAGCCATCAGTTATCTTTGCAGATGAAATAGACGTGCTGTGTAGTCATCAGAACTCTAGGTATGTGTTAAACAAAGTTTTGATCATTGCGAGTTTCTTTTTCATAGTTATATTGTGATTTTTATTTGTATGACTTTGTCTTTACGCGGCACCGAGTGCAACTGTGTGGATATGTACATTTAGTTTTAATGGAGGAAAACAATACCCGAAGGAATAAAAAGTAAGAAAAAAGGGGGAAAACTGTGACAGGTACGAACGTACCCCTTGGTATATGTGCATGAATTCACTTCCGTTCAGACTTATGGATGTTAGCGATAGCCTTGTTTGGCTGCTCATTATAATTTATTCATGTATTTCTCTTGGACTATAGTTAATGATGTGTTAAGTTATGATTCTTTAGTTAATATCCAAAATGGAGTGGTTGGTAAAGGTCTCTAAAGGTTGCCGGTTGGTAACATTCATGCAGAAGCTATGTTTAGTTAGAGAATAGTGGATGCTGAAGGAAACTTTCCATTTTCTAGCTTCAAGCTATTATAAAGGTGCCTTCATATCTTCCTTCCAGAAAAGCAAGAAGAAAATTTATATGATCAAAAATTTTTCCCACTGCATGTTTTAGAGGCGAAATGGAGCTCCCCTCACAATCCAAAATAACCCAGCCACCACACCCCCACACTACCGGCCTCACGCCACAAATCAGCCCCTCCAACCACGCCATTCACACAAAGGCGCAGTTTACTGTGGGAAACTCTAGCGCCGCCCAGCCGTTTCCGCCAGATCCGACCACAGTTCGGGAGACGCGCCTCACCGGCAGCCTTAGCAGGGTGTCCTGCCCCCCACACGCGCCGCTCCGGCGCGCGTCTGCCGGCGTGTGTGGTCCACGCGCCGTCGCCGGGAAACCTGCAGGAGCAACCTGCTGCCCTGAGATCAATCGGCTTGTCCGTTCCTCCATTTGATGAATTGCTAGTACACAATCAGGGGAAAAAATTGGCGGATGTGCGTAGTTTGGTATTCAATCATCGTTTTAGAGTGGAGGCGAAGGACTTCGCAGTATCTATTAACGATTCTGGCACTATTAAGTTGACAGAATGGGGTTCGAAGTTATCGGATTCAATCTTTATGGGAATGTATGGTGCTATTTGGATGGTGAATATGGTAGACAGGTTGAGGATGAGAAGTGAACTGGAGGACTGTGTCTTTAAATTCAACGAGTCTTCAAGAGCTTTCTTGGCACAACGGTGTGTGAACCGTCAAGGTAGATATTTGATGATAGCACAATATGGGGAGAGGCGTCGTAAAGGAGTTGTCATGATACCAGAAGGTGCAAATGGAGAGGGATGGGCGTCGGTATTGCAGGTGTTTCAAGCAGTTGTTGACTCATTTGTTGCTAGGGATAA
>NW_019244510.1:79893-80928 GCF_002742605.1 Olea europaea var. sylvestris | reverse complement strand
GCTTTGGGGATAAATGGTGTAAATGGATTCAATTCTGTATTTCTACTGTTTCATTCTCAGTTTTGGTCAATAGAACACCAGAGGGTTATTTCTGGAGCAGTACAGGCTTGAGATAAGGGGATCTATTGTCCCCATTGTTATTTGTCATTGTGATGGAGGCTCTCAGTAGGATGATTGAAAGAGCAGTGAGAGCGGGTTTGATAAGGGGTTTTATGGTTGATCAATTGCAGGTGTCTCATCTGTTAATTGCAGATGACACATTGATCTTATGCGATGCAGATGTTGAACAATTCAGGAACTTGCGCCGTCTGCTCTTATGTTTTGAAGCAATGTCTGGTTTGAAAATCAATTTGGGGAAGTCTGAGGCTATTCTAGTTGGGGAGGTCAATAATGTCGAGGAGCTAGCTGATATATTGGGTTGTAAGGTTGCGCAGTTGCCGATGTCATAACTAGGACTCCCATTAGGGGCACGATTTAAAAGTGCCAATATCTGGAATGGTATTGTGGAAAGGATGAAGAGAAGGTTAGCAGGGTGGAAGCGTATGTACCTTTCTAAGGGAGGTAGACTTACTCTCATTAAATCCACTCTCTCCAATCTCCCTACTTACTTTTTGTCATTGTTCCCCATTTCGATTGTAATGGCAAAGAGATTAGAGAGGCTTCAAAGAGAATTTCTGTGGGCAGGGTTGGGAGAGGAGAGGAGGCTCCATTTGATCAATTGGGGAGTTGTTTGTTTGTCGATGAGGATGGGGGGTCTTTGGGGTGAGGAGCCTTGTGTTGTTCAATAAAGCCTTATTAGGCAAGTGGTTGTGGCGATTTGGAGTGGAGAGGGACAGCTTCTGGAGAGAAATAATTGGAGTGAAGTATGGTGTGACCGATGGTAGATGGTGTACATTTGAGGATCGTGGTTCTTATGGGGTGAGCTTGTGGAGGTATATCCAATGGGGATGGAGTGCTTTTTTGGACAAACTGAAGTTTGTGGTTGGAAATGGTAATGAGATTAAATTTTGGGATGATTGTTGGTGCGGAGATCAA
>NW_019244510.1:54260-78710 GCF_002742605.1 Olea europaea var. sylvestris | reverse complement strand
AATTTTAAAAAAAAAAAAAAAAAAAAAAAAAAAAAAGGGGTAATTGAATTTTTTAACTAAAAGTGAAGTAATATTGAAGTGTGTAATGTGATTAGATTGTATAGTTGCCATGTCATTTAGAAAATTTCCATCATACAAACTTTAGGCGGATAGCTTGAGAACAAATATGACATTTATCTCTTTCTAATTTTCTGAACTACAGTTTATGAATTTGATTGGAAGTAAATCTTTTCTGTTGAAATTGGTCCGTGTTCTAAAAACACTTTGACGGGTTCTGTGAATTGATCCACATTTTGACCTTCTGATTCCTTTTCCTAAGTCTTACTCATCTGTGAATTCATCAATTGTAGTTTTGATTTTAAGAGTAACATTAATCATCTTTGCCCAGAGTGGATGCAATTGATCCTGCACTAAGAAGGCCTGGACGATTTGATGCTGAGATTGAAGTGAGAATACCCAATGTAGATGAACGCTTCCAAATTCTCAAGGTCTGATGACTAATTTATGTAAATTTGTTCAATTGCAAGTGCCATCTCCTCATGTTATTAGCATTTGCATTTGAGATATTTCACAGTTTTCTAGTTGCCGTACTTCAAATCACGTTTAAACAAACAAAAAAAGGGGGAAAAAAGGTTTCTTATATATATTTGTTTTCATTTATTTACAGCTCTACACAAAGAAACTTCAACTGGATTCTGAAGTTGACCTACATACTGTAGCCGTATCTTGCAATGGTTATGTTGGTGCAGATTTATTAGGTTTATGTCGTATGGCTACGTATTCAGCAGAAAATAGATCATATGATGTAAATCAAGTTGATGCTCTTTGTACCATAAAAATGGATGACTGGAAGCATGCTATGTCTGTGGCTAAGCCCAGCATCACAAGAGGTGTTATGGAGAAAATTCTTGAGGTTTCTTGGGATGACATTGGAGGATTGAAAGACTTGAAGGTTTGAACCATAATCAACATCATGTTACTGATTTACATCAGATCAATAAGTAAAATCTCACTGTACTACACACGAAACAGAAAAAGCTCCAGCAAGCTGTTGAGTGGCCTATAAAATATTCTTCATCATTTGCAAGATTGGGTATATCGCCAACTCGTGGAATCCTCCTTCATGGGCCTCCAGGGTGCTCAAAGACAACCCTTGCTTTAGCTATTGCTCATGTTGCACAAGCTTCTTTCTTTTCTTTAAGGTACGATAAGAGTTATTCTGTTCACTAACATAATCACAAGGACTGAGTTTTTGACATTTAAGGTACTATCAAATGTTATTTGGTTTAGAAACATCATCAGATGGACTAGGATCTGACATTTGGGAGGTGAGGCTACGCATAGTTTTCATATCATTATTTTAATAGTTGCTTTTCGCTAGAGAATTGAAGGATGAGGGATTCGAAACTACTTTTGATAAGAGAAATTATCTGGTATCTAGGTAAATAACAGGTTTAAAATAATTTCGTCTCATGGGAGGTCAGAAACTGGAGATACACTGGTTGACATGGTTTTGATTTGCAAATGCTATTAATATCTATGTCCACTTCCAGGTTTCCTTCTCTTGGATGATGGTATTTGGTGATAAATTTGTTACAAAGAACATAATCAAGTACATTTAGATATTCTTTCATTTTAAATTATAAATGCCTGCTTTAAAAATGTCATAAATAAAGTTGCATAAACATGTCCTGAAGGCAAGCTTTTGCCACTGTTTGGTAAGATTAAAGGGGTGCTACGCTTAGATTAAATTTGTGTAAACACATTGTTATTCTTGAAAGTAGCAAAAAATCATTCTTGATTTGACTTGGTTTTTCAGCTAATTATGCACACATAATTGGTTGAATCATTTGGAAAGTAATAAATTTCCTTAGATTTTCTTAAAAAATGAAGTAACCTGCTTCACTTAGCTTGTCACACTGCTGTATTCATTCTTGTGCACGTGAAGCTAAAATTGTAGTTTATAATAATTGCATTTTCTGAGATTAGATCCTGCATCAGTCCTGCAGAGCTATATAAAAAGTACATTGGTGAGGCTGAAGCAATGTTGCATGATACATTTCGTAGAGCTCGTCTTGCTGCCCCAAGCATAATATTCTTCGACGATGCTGATTCAATTGGTGCCAAACGGTAATTGTTTCAATTTTCTTTTTTTCTTTTTTTTTTCCTGGCGGAACCTTACAATTCAATAGAGGCTGTGTACACTTTTTAATACATTATGTTTCTCTGTGCTGTGAACTTCAAGATCATCTTATATACTGTATAAATAATATAATTGTTTTCTGTTAAAAACATACTGAATTCCTCTTTGTTAATTTTTTTTTTTCCTGGCGGAACCTTACAATTCAATAGAGGCTGTGTACACTTTTTAATACATTATGTTTCTCTGTGCTGTGAACTTCAAGATCATCTTATATACTGTATAAATAATATAATTGTTTTCTGTTAAAAACATACTGAATTCCTCTTTGTTAATTCGTACAATCGCTGTGAATTGTCCAGGTGAATTATCTGAGAATTTTTATCATCCTGCTTAAATTTGAATTTATTTAGTTAATATGTTGATTGGTAATGATGTTCCCGACCAATTTTTCATGTGTGTGCATATATATATATATATATATATATATATATATCTGTGTGTGTGTGTGTGTATATATATGTATATATGTATGTATGTATGTATGAATGTATTACCATGTTTTCGGCTCAGACTCATGAGAGTGCTTTGGCACTGAATGATCCTGCTGCCTGATCTTTGGTAATGATGTTCTCGACCAATTTTTCATGTGTGTGCATATATATATATATATCTGTGTGTGTGTGTGTGTATATATATGTATATATGTATGTATGTATGTATTACCATGTTTTCGGCTCAGACTCATGAGAGTGCTTTGGCACTGAATGATCCTGCTGCCTGATCTGTCTATTGTGTTTGGGCTTGTTGGATTGGACAATCTGATTCTTATTCTAAGTGCTAGTTTTATAGTTGTTTATCATGTTCTGGATTGGACTTGGAAGAGACACCCCATCCCCACGCACCCCAACATACACATTTTCTTTAATTTTATTTCTAGTTTAAGAATTGCTATCGTTTTGATGGTTAAGGGAAAAAAAAAAAGCTCTGTAGCACAGACGTTTCAATTAGGATAGCGTGTCCTTGTCCGACACGTGTTGATACCGACACTTTTAGAATACTCTATCATAAACATTTTTCATTTTTTATTAAAAATATTATATATTTTTAACTCAAGGTTATTAGTAAATAACAAATAGGTACTCATATTTAAAAGATTTAAACTAGAAAAATTAATAACAAGTATAAAACTAAATTTATACTATATAAATGAAGAATTTTAAAGAATTTAATCAATGTGTCGTGTCGGTACTTTTTTAAAAAATCCTATGTCGAAGTATCTGACATGTATCGTGTCGAACACTCGTATCCGTGTCGGTGCATCATAGAAAAAGCCTTGCTTCATGCAGTTTGTTTTCTTGGAACTGCCTTATGTACAAATCCAGTTACATTTATTATGCCATTGAGGTATGTCTTTAACTGTTTCCTGAATTCTATTGCAAATTTTGATTTTCAATGGCAGAGGAGGAAGTTCAAGCGGTAACTCAAGAGTTGGGGATAAAATTCTAGCTACATTGCTAACTGAAATATGGATGGTTTAGAGGAGTCTAAAGTGAGTAATAATACTTGACATCCATATTGCAAATGATAAATTGGAGATGAGTCAACGATATCTTCCTCTGATTTCCTCTTGCTATTTTAGGGTGTACTTGTTTTGGCTCCTACCAATCTCGTAGATGCAATTGATCCCGCCCTTAGGCGTCCTGGACGCTTTGATGAAGTAAGCACTTTGTGGAACCCCACTCGTAAATTTCCTACGATGAGGCTATTGAATTGTCAAAATATTGTCGGTGCTTCATGTCCCACTGCCGGATTCAGAAGGTAGACATGAAATCATTCAAATCCATACATGTAAATGAAACACGAAACTGAACGATGAAGTTGGAACTCCGACAGATAGCTGAATGCACCGAGGGCTTCTCAGGGGCTGATCTGGCTAACTTGTGCAAAAGAGTTGGAATGATTGCTCTGAGCGAAGACATGTCCGCAACAACTGTGCATAACAGGCATTTGCAAACTGCTATAAGGTCGGTAAAGGGGGCAAGGATCAAACAGGAGTAAAGGGACGCAGAAATTGTTTCTCCGAGCTATTCCTGCAATCGTTTTAATCATATTTGCTGGTGTCAAATACATTTCTACACAAAGTCAAATAAAGATAAATATGTAATTCAGTAAAAAAAAAAAGGCGAACCGAGCCGGCTCATGCATAGACGAGCCGAGTTTGGAGGCAGGCGAGTCGGGTGGCTTGATTTATTTGATTTAACACCCGTAAATGGAAGGAGAGGTAACAATGAGCAAGTTTGATCAAATGAATGATTCTTCACGAAAAAGAACACAATACTATATTCGAAGACTTGAAACTTTGATATGTTTTGGACACTGATATCCGTGAAATTATGGCTATTCAATCCACACAGAAAAGGATTCTATTAATTAAAAAAAAAAAAAAAAAAAAAAGGCGAACCGAGCCGGCTCATGCATAGACGAGCCGAGTTTGGAGGCAGGCGAGTCGGGTGGCTTGATTTATTTGATTTAACACCCGTAAATGGAAGGAGAGGTACCAATGAGCAAGTTTGATCAAATGAATGATTCTTCACGAAAAAGAACACTACTATATTCGAAGACTTGAAACTTTGATATGTTTTGGACACTGATATCCGTGAAATTATGGCTATTCAATCCACACAGAAAAGGATTCCGTATGAGCAAATCGAACCTTGAAGTTTATTCAAATTTGGCATTCATATTCCTTTTGGTCTTGGTCTTGGTCTTGGTCTTATTTCTCTTTAGTCTCCTTCTGCCTTTGAGTCACCAATTGGACAAACCATCATTATTATTTATCGAAAGTCTCAACAAGGTACCAAATAATTTTCAATAATGACTTTTCAAGCCACAAAAAAGACTGCCACCTCACCCCACCCACCCCACCCCAACTCCCAAAATAGAAAAAATGTAAAATGAAATAAACAAACATAATAATTGGCATTCTCTAACAGCGATCTAGAAGAGAAAACAGTAGTTTTAGTTCGGTAGGTCATCTTGGATGAAACTTAACGAGTGTTTAGGTTAATGAAGCGATGGAATGGATGACATGACTTGAAATGATATTTACGCAATTGTTTCATTACCTTTTTCGTTATACGACTATGATAGTTATCCGTCCAATATTTAACAGAATTTTTTACGCGATGTTTTGAAATGTAGAAAAAGACACGGAAAATTAGCATCTTCATCTTCAAAAAAAGGAGAAATTATTGATGATTCTTACATCAAACAACAAGCTCTAGTTGCATCTATGTTGTATCATCATCACATGCAAAATGGTGATCTTCCTAATCTGGACCGTTCAATTTCTGTTAAGCATACTCCACCATCATCAAACAAACTGAAGAAGTTGCAAAAGAGATCTTATTCGGTTTCGGATTCCCGCTCTAAGGCTTTGCAGCTCATTCATCAGGTTCTGATTTTACATGAATTTAATTTCATTCTAATTAAAAATGATAAAGCTTTAGGATATTAGTGTCTTGCTATCTGATTTGTGATATATCTTTTCACTTGTGTGCTGATCATGTATGTTTTTCCCTCGAGAGGATTTCTTCTATCAAGATTTTAAGGTTTCTTTTCATCTCATCCATGAAAAAAAGGTCCTTAAAAGATACCGAACATCGCTGCCTCCTTCGCTCAGAACCGACAATTGATATTGCAAAAATATTCAGCTATAGTCTATCCATTTTTTGGGACCAACCTTGTAGAGGAACCCTTAAGTTTTACCATCTTTTAATGGTATCAATTGACAATATTGCTTCTATGAATTTGAATTGATGAGATCTTTTATTAGATTTTAGATGAAAATTTTGATAGTCAAGGCAAATTGCATTCTTGATTAACCATAATACAAGGCTAGGTAGTAGCCTGTAGACTTTTAAAAAGGTGAGAAATTTACGTTGAACATTAATTCAATGACTTATTTTATTGGAAAATTGTTGGCTACCCCCAACCCCAAGTCTAGTGGGCTACTAATAATAATTAATTTAACATTTACTTATCTTTATGGGCTACTTCAAAAGTCTTTAGTCTTTATGTCCTGCTCAAAGCAATTAAACTTTTTGTCATTTCAGTACTTTATTTTTCACATTTTTCTGTTTTCTAGGATGTAGGAACTGAGGAGTCTGATAAGATGCATTTTGTCCTAGTTCATGGGGGTGGTTTTGGTGCATGGTGTTGGTATAAAATCATAGCCCTTTTGAAAGAAAGCAAACACGAAGTTGAAGCCATAGAGCTTACTGGTTCTGGACTCAATTCATGTGACATAAATTGCATCACAACTCTAGCAGAATATGCCAAACCTCTTACTGATTTTCTAGCAAAGCTTGAAGATGGTAACAAGGTATGCTCCTTCTTCCTATGCTTCCTTTTCACAAGTGTGTGCACGTGCTCGCGCACGAACCTGCAACTATTCATAATGAATCCTATACTTTTGTATTTTTTTTGTTTTATTCAACTGTGCACTTCCAGCAATTTCAAATATTAAGCTAAAAAATTTGAATTCAGGTGATTTTGGTTGGACATGATTTTGGTGGAGCTTGTGTTTCATATGCAATGGAATTGTATCCAGCAAAAGTATCTAAAGCAATTTTTGTTGCAGCAGCAATGTTAAACAGTGGGCAGAGTGTTCTTGATGTCTTCTCTCAAAAGGTTTGCATCTTTCTCCTAAATATTTTGGTCGGGTTGTCACATCAACTCGTATGATATAATAAGAGACTCGATTGCATTTTTCTCTGTCATATCGATTCCTACATTTCTTCGAGCTAAGAAGATATTTGATTGCGCTTAAAAGTCCTCCTCAAACTTTAACGTACTCGACTAATTGTTTATGCTGTTGTAGTCGTGCTTAAATGATCTAAACCAGCGCGCTTGGAAGTTTTTGTATGCAAATGGGAAGAACCACCCACCAACTGCTATTGATTTAGACAAATCATTACTAGAAGACTTCTTATTTAACAGAACATCTACAAAGGTATTTATCATTATATCGTCCAAATGATGAATTTATAGTTTTTTTCCCACTTTTTTCGATTCATCTTATTTGAGTTCTGCAACTCTTCTTGATCCAGGATATCGCATTAGCATCAGTATCAATGAGGCAAGTCCCCTTTGCACCATTAGCAGACAAGATTTCCCTTTCTACAGAAAATTATGGTTCTATCCCAAGATTTTATATAAAAACAGAAGAAGATTATGCCATTCCTCTCCCTCTTCAAGAGGCCATGATCAAATCAAATCAGCCAAAGCAAGTATTTCAGTTGAAAGGCTCAGATCATTCACCATTTTTCTCGAGGCCTCAAGCACTACACAGACTCTTAATAGAAGTATCAAAAATCACATTGGTGTAAATACGACGGTCTACGAAAATGAGAAAGATAATGGATGCACAATATTTGGATTGACGGTGCTGCACATCTTACACGATAAAATGTTGAAATTATGTATATTATACTGTTAAATACGACCTAAATAATTCCCTCTTCCAAAAGGGACAGAACTACTATATTCTTGTCAAACTCCCAAATTTACTTTTCTAATATTCATGTACTGTTACCAGAATAACTCATGGAAATTAACATGATTTCAAGCTTAAAAACGTGCTCGATTATTATCCAAAATTGTCTTGACGCACATAACCAACAAAAGGAAAGGATTCTCTTCCAGAATTGGACGAGACTTGACAATACAATGGACCAAATCTTAACTTCTATTACTTCTTTAGTAACCAGTCCATTCTACTGAACAACCTGTAAGTGTGAAGAACAAACAATTGAATTCCTCTTTTCGAAGGTAATCATCTGATTCAGGCCGCATTTGGTGGAGGAGGAGGAGCGGGAATAATTCCCCATTTTCGCCGAACATCTTCCAGGTCCTCATCAAAGTGACGCTCGTAATAAATACACATTAAGTCAGAACATTGCATACCTGCCTGGAGGGCCCATGGGAAGTAATGCTTATAGAACAATCTCCTTTGCTTCTTGGTGAACCTTGCAGTACCCCCTATGACAGACAAGGCACACATAGGAAGTAGCATTTGTTCAAATTCTATAACCTTTAGTGCAGATTCACCAATCAAGTTGGTAGGAAGTCCGAATAGGGTGTGCCAGAAGTCATGAACCTCCCTCGCACGCATAGCAACATATGCTACTTCTTCTGTCTCCATGAACCGGACTGGTGGTCGATCATCGGGGGAGAAATTCCTTGATCCCATAAATTTTGCATAAGCAGCGCCAAAAGTATTAGGTGGTAGATCCCATGCATGTCCCACATTAGCGGATATGATGCGAGGGTGCTCTGACAGTACTGCCTGCAATAGAAAATAGTTCATCTCGTACAGTGAGACAATATATTATTTGTTAACATACATATTTTCAACTTTTGATAAGTCACAGCGTGTAAATAATGTAATGGTAAACCAACACAATCTTCATGACGGAAGTTATATGAGAAATGTAACCACGTCAGTGCATGTGGAGTTGGAAATATGTCAATTTTTATAAAGAGGTCTTCGTGGTCAATAGTTCAAGAATTACTTGTTCTAATGGGCAAGATATGTAAATTGGATGATGTTCTTGCCTAGTGTCACCATGCACAGCCTAAATTGCGAAGCAACAAATTTACTGAAATAAAATGCTTGCAAATAAAATCTTGAACAGAAATTTAGGATTACAAAATAACAGTATTTGACTTCGTTAGAACATGCATACAATATCTAAAGGAGCAGCTATTTTGCCTAGCAAAAGATTACGCTTCAGAGAGCAAATTTGTCTGACAACAGGCAAATTAATTTCTATAATGAGTTTATCGACCACGAAAAAGTTAGAAACTATGAAGTGAAAATACAAACTATTGCATGTCAATCATAATGTATGTTATGTTGTTCAAAGCCAGCTGATGCTTCAAGGATAGTTAAGTTGCCAACATGGCACTTAGTGTACAAATTGACAACAAGAAAAGAAAAGAAATAATAGGGAGAATTGCAGCCATGGTTCCAAATCTTTCCTTTTGTATCAGACTTTACCCAAACCTTTCCTTTTGTTCTACCTATAGTCCTAAACTTTTTATTTTGTAACAGTACAAAGACAAATGGATGGATTCCATTCATTTGACCTTTAGTTGACCCAAAAATGATTTTGCCCACATATATTTCAGTATGTGTAAAATGGTAACTTTGCATGTTATACATAAAATAAGTTAAAAATTAAATTAAAAAAAAAAAAAAAAAAAAACCATCTTCTCCCCATTCCCACACCCACCTTATCCACCCCAAAAATCAAACCAGGCCACAGCCAAACACTGCCAGACTCGATAAATTTCCAGTTGATGAGTCCCAAATTCTTCAAATAAAACACAAATCCTTTAAAACCAGAACCAAAATCACAAATAATAATAAAATTATCATTACCCTGTTGAGATTTTGGTTGCACTCAATCCAAGAAAGCTTCGATCTTTTCTTCACACAACTCAACAGCTTCGGCCCACAAATCAGGCATATTTCATCACAATGAAGCTCAAATATACAGATGGCTTTTGATTCCAAGCACAGATTTTTAGTAATTATATTTCATGGAGTCTGAAACTCTAAATTTGTTCATTCCAGACAAAGCAAACGCCTCAAGTGTCTTGTGGCTTAATCTTCATACCCATCATCTTCCTTTCTTCTTGTTGTAGTTGAAGGAAGGTAAAGGTAAAGGTAAAGGTAAAGGTAGAGCTAGTGGTGCCATGTAGATTTGATTTGGAATCATTGCCGGAGTTTCACAAATGGCTCAATTATCGGCATGAGTTCAGTTTTGTTGAGATTTTCCTTTGTTTTTCATTTTTGTCACGGAATCCACTTATTCCTCTCTTCTCAGAATCATCACTTTGCCCATAACAATCCCAGTGCAGCGAGCAAGGTGGTGTGCCACGACTTTAAATGCTTGTAGCGGTTACAGTGCAGCAGTGGAGGTCACCGACGTGGAGGAGGCGGGTAGATTTTGGTATTGCTTTGGTGGTGAGGTTGGGCGGGTAGGTGGTTGGATGGGAAGGTGCGGGATGGGCAGAAGATGATCATTTTCTAAATTATTTTTTGTTCAATTATTTAATATGAAATAATATAAATTTAACTTTTTACCCTTTTAAAATTGGTCAAAGCATAGTCAAAGTCAACTTTTATGGTCAACTAGCAGTCAAATGGAATCCATCCATTTGTTCTTATGTTGCAACAAAATGAAAAGTTTGGAACTGTAGATGAAACAAATAAAAGATTAAGGTAAAGTCTGGGACAAAATGAAAGGTTCTGGATTGCAGCTACACTTCTCCCAAAATAATATGACTATCCTTATAGTAAAATTAATATAGAAATAGCTGGCCATTTTAATCATTTTTAATTTCTCAGTATTTATATTAAAAATCTTGATTGGTCTACTTAGTGATGTAGCTGGTATAATATGGTCAGAAGGATTTTATTGCCATTTTTGCATTTAGGGAAACCAGCTTCATATATTCCAACAACTCTGATAATATGAAATCATTAGGTTGTGTAATTTGAGAAGGAACCTTCTTTCAGTAAGCAGTAAGGTCGTTTCAGGCATGTTTCAATAGATATCTCCTACTTAATCCATTCAATAACTTTCTTTCTGATGGATTTCATAAAATGCTACAGCATATTTAATTCTCAATGACCCACATATTAACTTTTGTTAAATACACACACTGCATAATGACCAAACCCTGAAATACAACTTCACTAGCATAGATGACAGAAAGATGAAGCCCTACTTGTCAAAGATACCAA
This sequence comes from Olea europaea var. sylvestris, assembly GCF_002742605.1. Taxonomy (NCBI): domain Eukaryota; kingdom Viridiplantae; phylum Streptophyta; class Magnoliopsida; order Lamiales; family Oleaceae; genus Olea; species Olea europaea. The sequence goes on along the minus strand of NW_019244510.1, from coordinate 67,749 downwards.
GAATAACAGTACCACACCAAGAAATATGCTCATAAAAACTAGTAAATAGAACAAATAAGAATTACATAAACAATTATCATAAATTAAACAGTAAAATATCATTATAGAGTATTGAGAGATTTACCCTGCCTTCGGGACTCCTCTTCATCCTCTCGAGAACCCTCTCGAATGCAGGCTTTCCAGTTGTCTCTCCCAATGCAGCTACCAAATCTGCTCTTCTTGGATCTAGTAAAGCCCCAACAGCTGATCCAAGTGCAATGGCAGCCTGCTGCCACCCTTTGAGCCTAAAACGGGTGCCTTCTATCATTTTAAAAAACTATAATCTGCAATAAAAAACTTAGGTTAATGGGCTCAAAGAAAATAAGCAAATAAATGAACATGAAAAATCCATACATGACACATATACAAGTTTAGCCCTTGTTTGAGCCCATTTTTCCAAAACTCATTTCAACCACATATTCCCCAATAAAATATTTCTACACGAAAATCAAAAACTTTTTCTTATATTTTAATCACACATTTTCCAAAACATCACTATTCTAAAATAGATTTTTTTCCCCAAAATGGGGCTCAAACAAGTGCTTAGTTTTTTGAACTAAGAGAAAATCATTCCACCTTGACCATCATACAACACAAAAAAGGAAGAAAAATAATAGACACAAGTACAAAATTCACATTGTTCATTTAAATACATGATATCGTGTTATCATATCAATAATTAACAATACAATATCAAGGCCCCAAACCAACAAAACTAATGGTGGATATTACAATTCCCCCGAAATTAGAAATAGAAATAAATACCCAGTTGAAAGATTATAGTCCATCCATCTCATTTATATAGACTAGTTTTGTTTTTCACACGAATTAAGAAATCTTATATAATGTTATTGAAAAATCAATTTTTGCCAAAAACTTTCTTAGTTTATACTGATTTATATTTGTAAAATTTCAAGATTAAGTGGGGATAATGGTTATAATTATGCAAATTAATTAGGGGTATATTAGTAAACGAACAAAACATAACATTCTTAATAAAAAAATAGAACTATACAATTGGGATAAGAAAAAAGGGACAGTCAGCCTATATTAATGAGACAGGAGTAGTATAATAGGTCATTAGAAGAAGTGAAATATGATATAAGAACACGATTAATCTCAAATGTAGTAGAAAACTATAGCAACTTTCACCGTGTCTGAAAAAAGTATATAAGCTACCAGAGTTTATTTTACAAGTAGCAATTACTTGAATGGATTAAAGTGTTGATTCTAAAGAACAAACTTTTGTGATGTTAGGTTCGAAAAAATTCGCACAAGCCCCGTTTGCTTCAAATAACCAATAAGCACACTACAAAAAAATAGCAAAAGTCACTTTCATTAAAATTATCCAGCTAAAAATTAATAACACATCTAAATCCAAATTACAAATATTAGAGAACGATGCATGCACCACTCTGATCAAAGAGTTGGACAGCAATACACTAGAAGATGGAAATTCAAGTAATGTTCTATCTATATCATAGTATCATCCAATGGTTCATTTGTGATTCAGTAAAACAAAGCATTAATTAAGCAATTGAAATCTAGGCACTGTCAACTTCGAACATTGACTGACACGAAAGGTGGTGTGTATGTATGTATAAATTACACAGCAACATCAGAATAGGACCTCAATTTCAAAGATGGAAGCTCTTGGAAAAGTTTCCAGACATTACACAGAACCCTTCCCATATCAAAACTAAAATCCGAAAAAAGAGACAAACTCATCATCATAATCAGTTAATCACCAAACAAAATAGTAATTTCATATAATATACTAAAGCCATCCAACATTCTTCAAAAGAAATCCAGAAGGCAATAATAAACTGAGGAACCCTTTTCAAATTTCGAGAAAAAATCCAGATGGGCAGTAGATAGTAGATACTATAAAAATGGCAATCGTTCCAATCAAACAGGCTGCATCATGGATTGACCAGAATCTTAAAAATAACACTGCAGATTAGTGCACAATCTTGATTAATAAAGCAAAAAAAAAAAAAAAAAGGGGGGGGGGGGGGGGGGAAAAAAAAAAAAAAAAAGAAGAAGAAGAAGAAGAAAAAAAAGAAGGGAAGAAGAAGAAAGAATCGGCAGTGAAAATTGGTAATACCAGACATGTATAACAACTTGAATTCCAGTGATTATAGTTTCACAACAATCTCTACCACAAATCACCTTAAATGATGCATTTTCTTTACATTACTACTCCCCAAAACAATTTTACTTAATAAGAAGCTCGCTCAATATATTTTTGCTACAAGATTTCATTAAGCTGAGGAAATAACTGTGATTAGGAAATCCCAAAAGAACAATCTTCTACGTTTTACCCAAATTTTCCATTTTATAAATAAAAGTGATAATCAATTATATTTACAAAATTGATTAGAAACTGAAGTTTTAGAAATTAAAAAAATTTAGGTTTAAGAGATGATTACCACGCATAAGAAATCGAAAATTCTTCTTCAAATCTTTAACGTCGGCGTCGGATGTGGTTGTGCTGTTTCTCTTCTCAAGCCGTGATAGAAGATCTGCTCATTTTATTACTGCATAAGTACATAATTTTATTTTATTTATTTATTTTTTTTGGTACATTAAGCCACACTCATATGGGTGGGGGGTTGCTCGAATGTTGTGGCACACCTTGATGCACAAAAAATGAACAATGTTATAGTGATCAAATTTTTATGACGCAATGAATGATCGATAGTCACAATCGAGGGGGACCACTTTTTTTTTGGAATTTTTTATTCATGTAGCACCCACCTACATATGAAATTATGTCAACCATTATGTCAGCAAAATTTGGAAAAAGTAATTTAATCCATCGAAAATTATATATATCGAGCAAAACTTTTTATTATTTGGACCGTGCTACACAAACAGAGAGATTGTCAGCGTCCCTGATGTCCCATGACATATAAGTCCTTCTGTCCATCATTTTCGATCTCTTGAGTATTCTCCTAATTATTTTACCCAATTCACTTCAATTAATATTTAAATAGGTGGGTCGGTCCCATCTGTTGGAAAGATATAAAATATTATCCAAGCACCGATGAACACCATGCTATATATAAGCATTTACATATTATAATAGTTCTCCCTCTCCCTTTCCAGGAAGGAAGATGAGAAATTACGTTATTAACAGCATTAGCCCGTTTTACAAATGCAGAACTCGAATGAATTTATTATATTCTTGTCCTATTTCTCATTTTATTCAAAATCTTCCAACAGAAAAACCCAAAAAACTTGGCTTGTTTAGCATATGTGACAAAGTTAAATCAATGAGTATTTATGCAAAACCCATATCCAATTTCGATTGTTTTACAGCTCTTCGACACTTAAACACTAGTTCTTCTCAGAAGATCACCCAGGATTCCCTTGAAGATTCTGATAACAGTAAGTACCCTGTTTGATATCCTATGTTTGTGATTTGCTCACCATCTGTTTGTTATTTTACCTGTTTGGTGATTTTGAGGTTGGTTTTGGCGGTTATTTAACAGATACTACCTTTTATTTCTAATTCTAGTTTTACTTGTTAAATTGCATGTTGTGAACGAAAGTTTTGGTTATCTTCTAATAAAAAGTAAGGGAAAATTAATGTCTCCATCATATCGTAACTTTGTAATGCATAACTTAATCTGTGACTTTTTGTAGCCAGAATTGTTTACCTTAAGAATTAAGAACTTGTATTTTTCCATCATATATGTAGGTTTGTGCAGGTTTGAATGCTTGTGTTTATAGATCTTTGTTATAAAAGACCTATGGTATTGTGGAGATGCTAAATTTAAGTTGGCTCAGGCTTTTCGCATTAATATTTTAAGTGAGTTCATGCTTAGGACAGCTTTCCAAGGAAAAAGGTTGAATATATTTACAAAAATGTCTTGGTTTTTGGGTCGTCATGGTCTCATGGTACTTGGATTTTTCCCCACTATCCATATTCAGTTTTTAATGTTCAGTTAACTTTGGTTGTGTCATCTCGATGTTAAAGATCAAGATGACTCCAGTGAAGAGGTGGAGCCTATTGATTCTTGGGAAGAAGAGGATGATGCTGATCCTGAGGTATATGGGTTTAAAGTTTTAATTCTGGTTGCTGAATGTTTAGTTTTCACCATTCACATTATGTTACATTTGATCCTCGTATGTCATGTTTAGGTTGGTGATGGAGGTGATGGTGGTGGAGTGGTTCTACAAAATTGCCCTTGGGGTCAACAAGCGCTAGGCATATGCAGAGAGGTCCTTTTGCAGTTTGGCAATGATATGGAGCTCTATGCGTATAAAACTTCTCCTCGAGGATACATTTACGTGAGACTGGACAAGCTTTCAAATGAGTAAGTTCTTTGCCCCATTGCAGGGCTTAGATTTTTGTACTTTTGTGCTAAATACCTTATTTTTTTTAGTTATAGTAAATTTACTTTCGTCATCCTAAGTTTTGTGGAATAAATTAATGATCACGAACAACCAGTATCTGTTATTCCTGTTAACATGTCATAATTTCTTAGAAATGTATCCTAAATTCAGGATAAAATCTTCTCTAATCCTAGATACAATATTGATTGGACATTCGATCACAAAGTATGAACACAAGCATAAAAATTGTACAAGTCTCTTGATTATCTTAAAGTTTCTAATTGCAATTCCAGAATTGGTCAGTTGTCTCTTCTTCTTCTTTCTACCTGCAATTTCAATATGGACAGTTGCTTCTTCTTCCAACTATGTTTCAAGAGTTATTTTGCTTCATGAGCAAGTGAAAATTCAAAATGTGCACAGTTTCACTGTTTGGTCTCGAAATATTACTAAGAGCAAGTTATATTAGGTCTTCAGTAAAACTACAGTTTTTTTAATTCGAACTCTTCAATAAGAAAAGCATGCAATACCTGTATGCATACGTGGAACTTACACAACCACAAACATCGTTTTGATAGTTTGCTTGGTTTACAGAGGAAGATTGACCCATATTTTTGGAGTTACTGAATTGGACTTGTGCTTCTCAATTTCAAAGTAGCAGCATTCTCAGGATTATCTGCCATAATATCTCTAGTATGTACTTGCAACTGAAAAAAAAATGCTTATATCTACTGATACGATTTTCAACTATGTGTCATGTTCTACTTCCTTATCTCTCCCCAATCAGATATGGTTGTCCCAGCATGGAGGAGATTGAATCTTTCAGCCGACAATATAAAAAAAGATTGGATGAAGTAGGTGCCAGAGGAGAAATACCTGACGATTTGGCTCTTGAAGTAATTTCTTTGAAACTTATCTATGGTTTCCAGGGTTACAAGTACATGTTGCGTTGTGCCTTTTAAAATGAGATATCAATGGAGCAGATCGCCAACATTTTACAATTTAATTTCCTCTTGCCTTCTGCTATCAGATTTTCAATGCTCACTTGAATCACTTAAATTGCCTTTTGTTTGCTTCTGAAGGTATCGAGCCCCGGTGCGGATAGGCTACTGAGAGTACCAGATGACTTGTCGAGGTTCAAAGACATGCCAATGATGGTAAGTCATACGGAAGATTCAGACGCTAAATGCTCAGAAAAGACTGGAGTGTACTTTCTTGACTCCATTGAAACAGAATCGGGAAGCTGTGTTTGGAAGTTGGCAGATGTGAAGGAAAACAGAGACCCTTCAGCAAAAGGGAGACCAATGAGCCGCAAACAGAAAGATTGGAGACTTAAACTGCCGTATGCTAACGTTAAGAGGGTAACTCTCTATCTTAATTACCAGTAAAGGTGTTCTTCCATTTAGGAAAGTCCTTGTAAAATAAATCTGTGGCCCCTTGACGTCGACTTTTAATATCTATGATCTCGAGTGGAACTACTAATAGAAAATGAGGATCTGTTGTCAAAGAATGTTCTTACGAGGATTAGGGCCTGTTCTCTTTGTTGTTTTCAGACCATTTTCAGTTTTTAATTTTTGAAAACACTGAAAACACGTTTACTTACCTATTTTTAGAAATGAATTTTCGAAAACACGAAAAAAAATTACAAAGAAAACGCAAAATAGCCTTTTAGTCGTTTTGGCTGTTTTTAGTAGAAATCATGCCAAAACTTCAAAATGCGGGAAAAACAGTGTTTTCGCAAATAGTAGGATAGCTTAGTTGGTTGAGTCACGAATTATCTTAAGGTCACGAGTTCAATTCCGTTTCACCGCAATTTAATACAAAGGAATTTTCTTTTTATATGCACAGTACAAGAAATTTCGATTAAATTTCGCGTTTTTTTCTATCAATAGCTGAATAGCTCAGTTGATAGAGTCGAGGATTTTGAGATGGTCACGAGTTCGATTCCACCAACCTACTTTCAATACAAAGGATATTTTTTTAATTTTATTATTTTTAATGAACAATACAAAATCTTTCAAATAAATTGGTAGGTGGCTGAGATTCGAACCCTGATCACTAGCATGGAGTTTTAATGTCTTAACCATTATGGCAACCACTTTTGCTTTGTTGTATAAGTAAATAAACTATATATATGTTGAATAATTGCTTTTACAGTTTTTCAAAACTAGAAAGTAAACGCGTTTTTTAATTTTTTATTTTTGAAAATAATTTTTCAAAATGACAAAAAGAACGCATTTTCAACAATCTTAAAATGAACACTCAAATCACAAAATTCAAAATGAATTCAACACTAAAATCTAAAACACAAAGAGAACAGCCTCTTACTTACAATCCTTCTTGGAATTGTAAGAGTTAAGGCTGAACCACATGGTTGAACAAGTGATACATAATGTGCCCCGTCAGTGTTTTTACAATACAAAGATAAAGTACTGACTTGCTTTCCTTAAGTTTTAAGATTGTGTGAATAGCTTTATTTGTCTTCTCTTAGCTTTATAATTGACCCTCGGGTTTAAGAACCAGACCCAACGGAGAGGGGGAAGGGTTTCAACTCACCACTACACTAGGTACTATCGGCCTTTTGGTAGCAGCCACTGGAGCCATATAATTTAGTCATTTAACACTTCTTTGTCCCCTTTTTTTTCTCCAGCTCATTGCCAGCCACACGTTCACACTATAAAATAATGCATGTAAACCCGAAATTGTTTCCTACATTTTAATCAACATTCTCCAAAATATCACTAATCCAAAATATTCCCCCACCCCTGACACCCCAAAAAAAAAAAAAAAAAAAAAAAAAAACTCAAAAAGGGAGATAGACATGGGCTTAATTATTTTCTGATTTTTTTTTCTCCTCTTTGGGAATTGAGAGGCTTAATCATCGAAGTATTACTATCTTTGGGCCTATTGGCCCATGAGCCGTGTATATATTTCTATTTTTTCATGTGAGATAGATATTTCTTTTTTCACTAAGGGTACGATTGGCAAAATATATAAATGGTCAAACTTCAACTAAATGTACATTTCAATGGATCCAAAAGTACTATTTACTTATTCACCACTAATTCCTGCTTATTTATACATTAAATTGTTTATAAATTCTTTCCAATGAGAGGCTTAGTGACTAACTGACAAATACATAGAAATGACTTAATAAATTGTCTAACCATAGTAAATAAGCTAATTGACAGTATAATATAAAATTGAAGAAAATATACTACTAAAATGTTTGAATGGTATGATTAAGAGGGAAAATTTGAGATCTTCAGCTTCTTGGTTGGTGTTTAAGAGTATCTCCAGTATATTTTATGGATTGTATTTAGCTAGTTGGAGTCAAATTGAAAGATTTTCGATCGATATGATGTTGATATATTCTACAATAAATAAATACTTAACTCCAAAATTACTGCATTATGCACTACATCGATAGCTATCTAGGTGTTTGTTATTTCTTTAAAATAAAAATAAAAACATATCAGAATCTAGAAAGAAAATATTAATTTATTGAGTCATTCTGTCTAACAAATTTTCTTAATCTAGACAGAGTTCTAGGTAATATCCATTAAATCTCTACCACGTTAGCTAGACGGAGTCTATATCAGCTTGTCTAAAAGAATTTTTTGAATACCGTCCAATTGGATCAAGTGAATTCAAAAATACATGTATTTACATTCCAAAATTCCTTCTCTTTTCAGGGTTAATTCAAAGAGAATCCTGTACCACTGTCATGAATATATGCTTCGTCCGACTAAATATGAGTTTCGAACCTATATTTATAAACAAAAAACTTTAGTCCGCATATAATTTAGATGGTACAAAAAATCAGCATCAAAGAAAAGGGGACATGTCTATATTTGGCAGGTCCCTTGTCATACCATAGATATATTGGTCGACAAGCTAACAAATATTTATTTTCATCCTTTTTAACATGAAGCAGACTTTTACTTGACACAAACTGACAAAAAATTGTACATTTATTTTAAAATATTATTTCAATCAAGCATTTACTAAGTCTCTTTCCATATTAACTTTTGCAAGCAAAATAATAAAGTTTGTTGGCTTGTTAATGAAAATAACATTGGGAACTTAGTAGACATTAAAATGCCCGTGTAACAACGACAATGGATAAAGTCAATTATAGGACCACTAGATAAGTACTTATTTGGAAAAAAAAAATATCTTACAAATTAGTTAGGACCAAAAGCTAGCTTTACTTTATTTTTTTGTATCTACACTCCAATTTTCTACAATGCTCTGTCAATTGGACACGGATAATCACTTAGTTCTAGGTTTATGAAGATGTGTTGTGAAGTGCTCGATTTTCATTTTTCATTGAGGTGAAACATAACCTTGTGCTTAAGAAGTAGACGTTCACATGTTAATAAGAGATTATTTCGATCTGTAAAATAAGGTTTGAGATAGACGAGAGATTACAGAAGAACGTATTTGATTCAAAAGATCTAGTCCATTTCAACTAATTACTTCATCGATATTATCATAAATTAAAAAATATAGTAGCACAAAGATAATCAAATTTTCATCTTTCACCGCTATTTGAATGATGTAGTGCACCATTTGTTGCATAAGAGGTTTGCCCTTTGTTACTAATTCAAGAATAAAACCACAAATAAAACCGAAGTATTTATAAGTCTCAATTGTCATTATTGACACTACAAGATAAAAAGGCCTTTTGCAACATATAAAAGACAACATTCATTATTTGCATGTTGCTAAAATGAGTCTATTGCAACATTCAGCAAGTATATGTTGCTATTGCAACATTCGCTATTTGTCATCGTTCAATTTCTTTTTGCAACAAGCAATGCGCGTTGCTGTTAATATTTTAGCAACATGCAACAAATGTTGTTGTTAATTAGTTTTAGCAACAAGCAATGCGGGCATTGCCATTAGATGTTTTAACAACGTGCATTTGAGCTTTGCCATTACACCTTTAGCGCATGTTGTCGTTAAATATTTCAATAACGTGCATATGAATGTTATCATTAATCTTTTCGCAACGTTCATTGCACGATGTAGTTAAATATTTTAGCAATGCGCATTTGAATGTTGCCATTAATCTTTTAACAACGTGTATTGCACATTGTCATTATTTTGTAATAGCAATTTAACCGATCTAACCAGCTTAATTCAACCCAATCAACTCAAATAAAAAACCTAAACATGCAATACCAATCTCTATAGAGCTTCCCCATTTGTGTCGTCTCGTCCCCTTCTCCTCAACACACATAAATGAAGTCTTGTCCATCCCATTACTATTTACTTCCCTTACATTGAAATCTTGATAAAATTTTCTCCTTTCCTCACCTACCAAAAAATCCCCAAAATTCAGTTCTACTAAAACATCAATGACCACGGGAAATGTAGGTTGCTAAATTATCAACAATGGGCAATGAACGTTACTAATACATCAATAGCAACAGGTATTGAACGTTGCGAAAACATCAATAGCAACACGCAATGAACGTTGCTAAAACTTTAACGGTATACGTTGCAAAAAACTTTTTGCAACGGTCTTTGAACGTTGTCGTATTCTTCTACTCTACGGCAACTTCGAATCCCGCAATATACGCCCGAATGTTGCAAAAGGGTTTTGGCAAAGTTTTTTTTACCGTTGCAAAAGACTATTTTTGATGTAGTGTGAAAGTTTTCACATTCTCCTATGATATCTCTACTATCATATTTATAAGAGACTTCTGCTCACTACTATCATATTTATAAGAGACTTCTGCTCACTGCAATCACCTCTAAGATTTTTCACTTTCATCTCATCATAAGTTTGTGTCGTCATTTTTCGATATTAATAAACTGATAGAGAAGTACGTCTCATTTCCTTCCATCTAGGTGTAACTTGCCAAAGAAAATATCGTACTTATACAAAACTATTCTTACAACATCAAGTCTCGTTAAAAAACACACATGAACAAACATAGATAAAATAGTATCGAATTTTGGTATCGATTTACACAACACAATGAAGTAATTGACATGAGAGTATAATGTGGCAGATGAAAAAATGGGAGTGAGTGAAAAAGACAATAAACAATGGGATGATAGAGTCAGCAGAATTGGATGTGAAAAATAAATATAATATAATTGGACAAACATATATGCCCCAGATTAAGATTAATCCCTGGATAAAAGTGATCTTTTTACTATGATTTCTGCCAAGATTTAAGCCTAAAATGGTCATTTTTTTCAATTATTTTCATGTCAGTTATGAATAAAAATTAAGACTAGAATTAAGATAAAATATGCTTAAATTTAGACAACTCCCAAGGTTTGATAAGGCCACACTAATTACGAAGAAGAAAAGATTGGGAAAAAGAGAGAATATGTTGAGGTTTGATTTCAGAAACCTCAATTATATGGACGAGTATGATGAGCGTATTGAATATCCTCTCATTTATTTAAATTTTGATAGGATACTTGACCTTTGAATGGATGAGTATTTGAGTTCTTGATCAATTTTAACTATTACCTCCTTATATAAATTTATATTTCATACGCTAAACCACAATTCTTTTGTCTATTTAGAAGACTAATGTAAACTTGGAATATAATAAAATAATCAAAAAAATTAAAACTTGTAAAGAAAAAGAGAAGGTGCGTGTACACAATATCTTAGCCATCACTACACACCAAGAAATAGTAATTTTAAGTTGTTAAGACTTCAAAACTAGTTGGCAAGAATCCTTGAATGTCCATCAAATTGATTAAGGGAATATGAGGAAATTAGTCTCGACTTACCATTAGTAACGTTAGAATAAGCACAATCACAAGTAAATTGAAATGCTATTTTAAAGGATTAGAATTGATCTACTGTCCACAGTGAGTATGAATTATGTATTCACCCGTAGATGTGGTATTACCATGTTAGTAGGTCAAGTTCCCCTTTTTCTTTTCTTTTTTCTTTTATTTTTATTTGTCAAAAAAAGCGGCTTGCCAGGTTGACGGTGGGCAAAGTCTATCATGCCTCACTGTGGGAAGGAGATCAGGTCTTTTCAAAAGATAGCTTGGTGGAATATATTAATAACAGTTGAGTGAAGAAAAAGTAAGAAATACTTCTCGGCTTAAACTAGTGTAAAATATATGAAAAATCTGTTTCATAATGTGACCTAAAAGATTTATAGTGTAGGTTTTAAAACAATAACAAATTAAGTCCCTTTTTGTTATTCTTTAAAAATTTAAATTGTTTACTATAGTACCATTCTTCACTACATATTCACAAAATAAAATATTTTACACACAAACCAATAAAGATTCCTTATTTTTTAACCACACATTCTCTAAAAAATACTATTCAATAATTCATTATTTTCAAATAAATTCCATCAAACAGGCTCTAAGTCTCGATCGACTGCTGAATATTTTTTTTCATTGCATTAGATTCATCACTACATAATTGAATATATTTTTTTTTGTATTCTCAAAAAAGGTGGGTATTCATTTTTCTTATGATTTATAAAAGCAAACTCAATTAGGTAAGTCATCATACTGTTTTTATTTATGGTCCACAATATGCCCACATTGATACAAAATCAGAACATAATTTCTATCACACATGATGTGTTTTAATATTTTCAGCTTAGAAGATGGAGGTTTCATCATTTAAAATTGAATCATTTAGTGGAGTTAACAAAAAAAAGGCAACTAAAAAAGATGGTTTTTAAAATACCCAACATTGATGGTCCAAAATCAATGGAACTAAAAAGAAACTACAGAATCCAGCTTTTTAATGATCTCAATAAAGGTCGTAATGGAGATTAGTTCCACTTTATCTTCAATACTTGGTGTTTATGTCATTTTCATCAATTGAATATTGGTTTCAATTTTTGTTACGTTTTTTCTTGATGCACATAAAATTACTTTTTGAACGTCGTGAGCGCCTTTATAAAATATTTTATTTATAATTAGCTACTTACAGTAGATCAAGTGTGACCGCTTTCATGTGAATTTGTACTCGAAATCCTTACGCAAGCCATTGAATAAAACGAGAATTTTTAGTCTTCAACATTTTCCTATCAGAATTGTAGTTTCATAAAGTCAAGGTTAATAATTTTTATCTTAGACAGAGGAAAAAAAAATGTTAAAGAGTTGAAAAGTTCATATCAAGAACTAGGTTGTGCACCAACAATGAAAAAATGGAAGGTGTAGGTTCATTTTTTGTCAAAGGTGAAACTAAAGCATTTCTTTCACATTATTCTCAATTTTAGTGTTGCGGTCAAATTCTATCGACTACCTGAAAAAGTTAAAAAGTAGTTATCGAAAGGTCAAATATTCCGATAAATAAAGAATAGGTTGTTACTCTCCTTATATGTACTAATGGAGTTGATCTTCTTTATCATTTTGAACAAGATTCTACGAACTAAATTGTCAACTCATCCCATCCATTTTCTTTGTTCGACCCTACACGATTTCTTCTTAATGGAGGAAAAATAATGATGCCCCATTAACACGTCAGAGTTTAATAATGCTAATATTCCTGCAATGGGGTAAGAAGTTCTTGATTTGTCATAATGTGGGGACTCTGATTAGTAGGAACTAACTTTTACATATAGTATCTTTACACTTTGTACCTCCCTATTTCGCCATTGTTGGTTCATATTTGATGCTTGAGATTCCAAATCAATTTCTTGATAAGTTCATCATGGTGAGGTGGAGTTTGGAGAAAATTCACTGACATGATATATATCGTGTTCCAAAGTTTTGTATGGAACATTTATGTCATGCCAATTAGGCATACTCTCGATTGATCCATGATCATCGTTGAAACTTACTATATTGACAAGATTGTTAATCATAGAATGACTTCATGGACGAATGTTTCGATTCATCTTTGTCGTATGTGAATGAATCTAATGGTTATAAATAAACGATACTACTTATTCGTCCTTTTGGAAATATATGTATACGACCTAATGAGCATTGATATTCATTTTATGTTAAGCACCGATGACGTGTTAATAAATTCATTGATGGATTTTAAATTTAATTTAAATATTGAGATCCATCATAAGTTTATCCACTAATAGATATGTATGACATGTCATAGGTGTTTAACATTAGATGGGATGAGCAACGGTGCTCT
>NW_019244510.1:36917-54012 GCF_002742605.1 Olea europaea var. sylvestris | reverse complement strand
CCCCCCCAAAAAAAAAAAAAAACATTAAACTTGACACAAATTTGGATTTAATTGAGGCGTAGTCATAATTTGTGTTGGTTATAACATAAGTAGAAATATGCACGTTTAATATTGATACATATTGAATGAAGAAACATTGATCATTTGAGTACAAAACCACACCAAGAAAATAAAGTATCTATTATGTTCAAGAGATCATTCTAATTTCAAAAAAAAAAAAAAAGTAGGAAAAAATAAAGCTCTAAGGTGATTCTATAACATAATAAAGGGAAAACAGTGATGAAATGTGGTAGTTTGGAAAGCTTGAAGGGTGTTGAATTATCTCTTATTAAAAAGCTCGAGCAATTAGAGAAGAGATAAAATTTATATTTTATTACATTCTCAACGCGCCTTCTCACATGCATGCTTAATTCAATCTTTAATTCAAGGCTTGAAATGTGTACAATTTATAATTAGGTGATGTTAGAACTTAATTTTAGGACATCTCTGGTTTTGATGTCATGTCGAAATTATTCGCTCTTTAAAGGCTTGCTTAAGAGTTTTTTTTTTTCATAGATTTTAGATGATACCGTTTACGAGGGGTTAGAAGAATCGGTACTTGTTAGTTTTTTTGGATTACGATTTTGGATGATTTTTACCCTCTCAACCCATCAAATCGATGATTTTTTTACCATTTCTCATATTCTTTTCCAATTTTACCCTCTATAAAATAATTATTTTCAACCTGTTATAAAACTAAAGGAACAAAGAGAGATTATTAAGAGAGAAAATAGAAAGAGTCAAAATCTAAGTTTGTATTTTATTGGGAATCAATGCTTCCATATTTATAGGGTTCAAAATGAGTGTTACTATTAGGTTGCATTTGATTGCCAATATCTTCCATGGAAAATGTATTTTTTCCATCTAAATTCCTATTTTTGTTTTGTTTGATTAACATTTTTTTTTTCATAGAAAACATTTTCCTTCTTTTGGTCACGTGACCATATTTTCATTAAAATCAAGAAAAATATTTTTTAAGGGAGTAAAATTTCATTTTACTGGAAATTTACTCTCTCTTTCTCTCTAATACATTTATCCACCAATAAAAACGGACAAGTATAATATTTTGTGGGTTAAAGATTAAATCAATCAAATATATTTAATTGACAATTTTCATGCAAATAAGTTCTAGGCAATTGAATTACCTATAATTTATTTTATTTTCATGCAAATTTCATGCTTACAATCAAATACACCTTTAAAGTAGAATAAACTTTTTCAAAGTAGATATGATTTATCTAAGTATATTGATAAGACCAAATAGACATCAACATAATTTTACTTTACTCCCCATTTGATGACTATTTGCACAATAACTGGCTCACTAAAAACCTAGTTTGAAAAAAAACTCAATAGGATAAAAAAACTAAATGAAGAAAAAAAAGTACAAATAACTATAATAAAATTGGAGTAATAAAATGATGTATGGTTAACACATTGTCAAGAAAATTAAATGGACGAAACTTGAGCTCTAAGGAAAAAGTAAAATCGTGTCCCTGATTTGAATAAATGAAAATTCTTATATCAAATCATTCATGTCTTGTATAATAATGTCTTTATTATCACAATTTTCATGAAGTATGTGTCATGCATCTTGTTATAGCCTTCAAACAATATTTCTTCATACAAGATTTTTTCAACCTTTGATAGCTATAGGAACATGAAGATTCAGTAAACAACTCTCGTTGTTCTCTTCAAAAGTCTCGTACATATAAAAGTAAATTTCTTGTAAGCTATGGATATTCACTACATAAAGAATATGCAATGTTAAAATCTTATTAGAAAAAAAAATTGTAGGAAAAATCCTAATAAAGGGGAAAGAGTACATTATTCCTTCAAATATACTACAAAAATTGCCTTTTTAAAAACCTCGTCAGGAAAATCAATGGGACAAAACATTGATCAAGAAAAAAAGAGTACAACGCATATTTATTCTCCTCACGATACTATCACTTGAATAATATGCTTCAGGCATATTAAATATTTTTAAAATAGTCATGTTAAATGAATTGGCTATAATCGCATTTCAAAATTCATGCATTATTGGGATAATAAGATACGAACTTATAATTTCATTCACCTCGATCTTTATGAAATTCACTATGTTGAAAATCGTGCATTACATATTACCGTTTCATTCTTTTAACTTTCTTTTCGTATAAGTATATATTCTGATTGCAGGTCCAGGAACCTCATATTTCTCTAGCAAGTTCAATTTTACTAGATTTGCATCCTTCTATTTGTCAATCATTATTTCGATCGATATACTTCAACAAATTTATTTCGATGTTCTTGCTATTCATGATATGACGCGATACATCATCTACAAAATTATTGCAGCAACTTTTTCTTTTCGATTTTATTTCTTTTTAATAGAGACATAACTTAGCGATGTATTTCCATTTTCAATATTTTAAGTAACTGAACCTCTTTTGGGATTTCATTATAATTAGTTATGTCTATATGTTCTCCAAGAGGTATATGCCTCCAAATGGAGTCATCTTCTTTATTTGCACAAGTTGCCTTTAGAGATTTTTGTCCTAGAATGGAATGTATTTACGCTTCAGGCATGCTATAGATATTCATTATAATGTTAACGAATTGCCCTCACATGACGTCAGTTCGAGTTGGAGCATTTAAGTCTGATATAGAGATATTGTTGATATATTTTATTAGTAAAAGTATCTAAATAAAATATTATTATTGATCCAACAATGGTGTTACTGAACACGCCAAACAATAAAATATTACAATTATTGAACTTCTGATTGGCTACATTGTTTGCTCAATTGTACTAATAATGGTATAGTAAAAACTAAAGAAGGCGAGTATATAGTATTCACTCCTTAAGAGCTTTACAATCAAATTTACGAAATTCAATATTATATTGTATTGATTTTCATCATTTTCACATTTCCTTTCAATAAGTCACATGAGTTTAGTTGGATGCTTGTACGTACTACAGGTATATTACACACATCTCATGATCTAAATATTAAATAAGATCATAAATTTTTTCGAATTAATAAACTTAAAGTTTGTGATAATATTTGATTCGAATGATCCTATAATTTTTTAGAAGTGTGCTTTTTTGAGAGCATTATTATAATATTATTTGAGAATATTGGTACGCAATGCCATGATATATATATATATATATATATATATATATATATATATATAAACAATATTCTTAAAAAATATTAGTATATAAAATTTTATAATTATTTATAAATGACAAATTATTATTCTAGAATATTAATATGTAAAAGTCGTTCTTTGAAATAACCAAATATTCTCTTAGAATAATAAATTATTGGCATATCAGGTGCTTTCCACGAGTTTTAACATATTTATCAAAGCCAGACTTATATAAAGTTAATCTCGAGACTAATAAAATATAAACTCTTCTGGGACCTTAAATAAGATTTGTGATGTCATATTTAGTTATATTTCTTCTAGAGCAATGCAATATTTTTCCTTTTCAAAATATTGATTTCTATAAATTGTTTCAAATGATTCTGCGATATTCTTCTAAAATATTTAAAAATTTGAATCGACTTTCATTGTAGAACAACAACTAATTATTATTCAAACATATTAATTTAATATAAAAGTATGCTTTTTATGAATAAATATGTCAATAATCTTCCGAAATATTAAAATTGAAATGTCACGGTCTTAAGGAGCAAATAATATTCTTTCAAAGTAGTATAATGCTGTATTTCTTCGAGAGTAACAACAAATTAACATATCAATTAAATATGTACAACAAATACATTCTATATTGTGATATAACATGTCAATCGAGTACCAGTGTAATGATTATAATCTATACATAATAATCAATTAAAGAAAAAGTGACAATTTATCAATTGAAATTGATAGGTGGATGCATGTTCTAGAATAATTATTTAATGTAATTATGTAATTTGTGTAATGAAGATAATATGCAATTCTTATATCGAACAACCAATTCAAAAGATATATAAACTTGTGGATATAAATTCTGTATGTGGCATTTCAAATTATATACTTTGACATTAGGACCATCGATCAATGAAAATTATTAAAATTTGGATACTTTTCACATATAGATTTCTCATGAATGAACTGTTGAATTTTAATCATAATCGTTGGATTTGAAGAACAATGAGTTGTGATATTCTGTCCAAATTTCATAACGATTGGATCACGAAACACTGAAATATCAACATTTGGATTAAAGCTACATAGACACTCTAGATCCTAGGAATTCTACAATGTTGACATCGTTTTTCTCTCTATTTTGGATTTTTTTTAAAAATTTTTTAGGTATCAATAGCATGTTAGAAAATTGAAGAAACATAAATTTACAATGCAACCAACGTATTTTGTTCATAACTAACTCATAAATATAGATACAGTAACTACAAAAATTATTTATAAGCAAAAAAATGATTTTTAAGTAAAAAATTAATTATAAGATGAAAAATTAATTCTGTGTAAAAAAATATTTATAAAGTAAAAAATAATAATAAGATAAAATTCAATAAAAAGTTACTTATAAGAAATTCACCTATGTTTAAATATTATTTGAAGGTACAAAATTACACCTTCTAAGTTAAATATTAACTTATAACTTTATAAGTAAAATGTCACTTATGAGAAAAATTTCATAAATTATAAATTGAACATTTTACTAAAGGGTATATAGGTAATTTTATTCTTTAAAAAAAAAAACTTTCAAAATCGATGAATAGTAAACTTCCAGTGATGGATAGAAATTTTTTTTAAAAAATTGTTATTAAAATCATTTAAAATTGAACCATTCATAAATGTTCAAAATCGATACTATAGAAAACGCTCATAATCGATGCCCAAAAACTCCCAAACAAGCACTTAAACATTTAGAAAAACATATGCAAGTTCCACAAAGTAACTTCATAAATTTAATGTAGTTAATTTTTTTGAACTTCTCACAAAAAGAAAAGTAGAAGAAATTAACATATGAAAAAATAGAGATGGTCGAAATGTCAACAAATCACATACAATGAACAAGCTTTGGGAGACAGAGAAAAGGAAAATCGAATAAAAAGCAAAATGCCAAAGTAAGAAAGACAGATTTTTCACTAGTAAAAAAAAAAAAAAAATAATTAAAACCGTGCATGTCGCTACCACTTTGAGAGTTTTAAACCACAAAAATGAGAAAAAGAAAACTTGTGTTCTTTGATTCTTCTTTTTCCAAATCGGCTAAAATGTCCAAGTCTCTTGATTCAAGTATTAACGACAAAAAGCAATTTTTATTTTATTTTTTATGCCGTTCGAATTAAGTTTATCACATCTTTGAGGGAAAAAAAGGTTTTGTTTATACTTTATAGGATTCACTGTAAATCTAAAATTTAGGTTGGATAATCTTAATTTAATTTTACTATTTTAAGATTTTTTCCTTTTGATCCATGTCGAAATTGCTCACTGGTTTCTCTCTGTCTTATTCTATCAGTTTATTTAATCCACCCTCACATCGCAAACCCAGCAACAATTTTATAATCTTGCTTTAAATGAACAGAATTTGTAATTTTCTGTAGTAAAATATAAATCAATAATTTTTACTCTCTGTAAATGTAAATTCTTGTACTAAATTTCGACATATAGTACAAAGTTAAAAGTGAAAAGCTTTTATTTACATATATAAAATAGTTGATACCCATCTTCTATTCTTCCACCTCAGCCAGTTTCTTCCTCTGACACCCATCTCTCTTTCTTTCTCTGTAAGTCCCTCTTCATTTTCTCTCTCTGGTTCTGATTCTAGTATATAATTAAAAAAGTTTGATATGTGTTATGATTTCAAGAATGCATTTTTCTTGTTTTTTTTTCTTTTGTGGGTCTTTAGAACTTAGCTTGTTCATTGTAGAATTGTTAAAAAATTGGAATTTTATTTTATTTTATTTTTTGTTTTTGGATTTGGGTTTTGGCTTAAAAATGCTGTTTTTTCACTTATACTGACGTGCATGTTTGAGTTTAAGTTTCTTGGGACTTGATCTCTTTTTCTTGATCCTCAATCATTTTTTTTTTTTTCAATTTTTTTAATCTTTAAGTTCACCGCTATTTGAATTACATGCAGTAATATTTACAGTGTAAATCTGCAAAAGTTTGATTGTGGTGAATGATTTATATGAACCTCGAACTTTGATTGTAATTGGGGTGTATAATTTTTCTAGATCTTTTGACGTTTGTGATCATTATTTTGTGAAATTGTAGTTTATTCAATTTAATGTGAATGAGCCGTTCTTATTTCGCTATATTAAAAAAATGTGGTACCTAATTGTGTTTTTATTTAATTGAACATGTTTTTAAAATATAAATGAATAGTGGTTAATACTTATGAATTTCTCGAAATATGTAGATAAAAAGTGTATAAAATATTTATAAACATCAGCCCAACATAGGCATATTATGAGTACTATGTAGCTTCAATGCTTAATTAAGTTTTTAGTATGGAGTTGATTTTGCATGATTTTGGTTAGTTCTTAGGACTAAAAATAGGTTTTTTCTTTTCCCCCCCTACCATTTGTGAATATAGTGCTTTTATAAGAATGGCTCTCTCTCGGGATAAAAAGGATGGAAGAGAGTTGAGAATTCACGAAAACATGGACGAGCTAAGTACCAATTTGGCAGAATATATTGCAGAATTATCCGAGGCTTCTGTAAAAGAACGGGGTGCATTTGCCATTGCTTTATCTGGTGGTTCTGTAATTAGCTTGGTGAGGTATGTAAGTGCATTTGTTACCTGCATTTGTCACCTATCATTCTCCTTTTCATAAAGCATTTGTTATTGTAAGCAGAAAACTCTGTGAAGCCCCTTTCAACAAGACTGTTGAATGGGCTAAGTGGCATATATTTTGGGCTGATGAGCGTGTCGTAGCAAAAAGCCATGTTGATAGCAATTATAAGCTACTTAAAGATAATCTTTTGACCAAGGTATCTTTCTTGATTCTAGGGTACTTTATACAAATTATCTGCCTCTTCTGTCACCTGGTGATTTCTGAAATTTGTTGCTGGTTCATAGTCATCTTCTGTGATTAACGTGGACCCAATCTGTACTATTCTTGCACTCAGACTCCTTGATTTGTTAAGCTGGCATAATTTTTTATCCGCTTTTGTGGGTTCTCTTCTTTTAACGATTCTCTATAAATAAAATGGAGATCTTGCATTGTATAAAGTTAAGTGGCTGATGCAAATAGAATAGATCTGGCCATATGCAATTTATGACGCTGAACCAGCACCCACTTTAAATCATTCTAGGTGGTATTTTTCGTCATATCTTGAATTTGTTAAAAGAATGAACTTTTCTTGTTGGTGTGCATTGTGGGGTTCAGGGATGGGGCAGATCAGCATACATGAACTTATGAGGGCCTCGGCCCTCTTATTTTGGCAAAACTTTACTTGGCATCCTAAAATTATACTAATAATATTGCTGAAGTAATCCATTTTTGTGTGCCGATTTTGTGCTTAGAACTATTGTAAACTGAATAATCCCATGAATAGAATAGGTACTTTGTGTTTTCTTAGTGTGGTGTTATACTCAAATTATCAGTTTCTTTGTTACATGTAAGAAGAATAATCATCAAAGTTTACATTTCTAATTGTGCTAAAACCAACACAAATTGTGACTGATGTCTTAAAGTTTAATGTTATAGGGGGTTCATGTTTTATTTTATTTTTTATTTTTGAAAACATAGCTGTGGAGATGTCTTCTTCTATTATTGCACTCTCGTTTTGCTACCTATTGTTGTGCCATTAGTGTGAAAATGATATTATGCCATTTCAATCCTTACCTATTCCATATTCATACAAAACCATCTTTATGTCAGTTTTCATGATGCTTTTGTATTACATGTTATCATGTCAGCATCATTTTCTTGAATTTCTCCAAATTCCACCCACAAAGATAAAAATGATGAATTTATTAAGAAGTGGTTTGTAATCTTTTCGCTGATATGACACTTACGATCTACCCCTCCTCTAGTATGTCCTATTGTGATTGACTCACGCTAATGAAAAGGAACCTCCTTAGATCTACATAAACACGTTTTTTCTTTCTTTCTTTCTTTCTTTTTTTTCTTTTTTTTTTTCCCATCCAACTTCCTAGACTATAAACTTCTGATCTTGAATATTTCTAACCTCTTCTTGGTCATAGGGTAACATGATTTTCTTGAGGTAGTAATAGCTCACCACAAGTACCTGANGATCTTGAATATTTCTAACCTCTTCTTGGTCATAGGGTAACATGATTTTCTTGAGGTAGTAATAGCTCACCACAAGTACCTGAAACAAAGTATATGGCAATAATGCAAGATAAATAGATTAATTACACAAAACCAAAGCCTAGTTCAAATCGTAAGAGTTTGCTCTTACCAGGTCATTGGCCTGAGTTTGAGTCTTTTTCTCTGAGAGGGTGGGGAAGAGTGAAATTCTCGGAAAAAAAAGAGAGAGAGAGAGAGAGAGAGAGAGAGAGAGAGAGAGAGAGAGCAAATAAAAGATCGTAAGAGTTTGCTCTTACCAGGTCATTGGCCTGAGTTTGAGTCTTTTTCTCTGAGAGGGTGGGGAAGAGTGAAATTCTCGGGAAAAAAAAAGAGAGAGAGAGAGAGCAAATAAAAAAAAAGAAAAGAAAAGGTTGAGATACACAAGCAATCCTAATGTTAAGATTTCTGGGCCCCTGGCATTTGTGAATCCTTAAGTTTCAACTTTGCTAAGACAGGATGATTGCCCCTCATAGAGTAAGGGGGGAAATAGAAGTCTGTATGCATTTTTTTTTTCCCATCCAACTTCCTAGACTATAAACTTCGGATCTTGAATATTTCTAACCTCTTCTTGGTCATAGGGTAACATGATTTTCTTGAGGTAGTAATAGCTCACCACAAGTACCTGAAACAAAGTATATGGCAATAATGCAAGATAAATAGATTAATTACACAAAACCAAAGCCTAGTTCAAATCGTAAGAGTTTGCTCTTACCAGGTCATTGGCCTGAGTTTGAGTCTTTTTCTCTGAGAGGGTGGGGAAGAGTGAAATTCTCGGGAAAAAAAAAGAGAGAGAGAGAGAGCAAATAAAAAAAAAGAAAAGAAAAGGTTGAGATACACAAGCAATCCTAATGTTAAGATTTCTGGGCCCCTGGCATTTGTGAATCCTTAAGTTTCAACTTTGCTAAGACAGGAGATGATTGCCTCATAGAGTAAGGGGGGAAATAGAAGTCTGTATGCAATATTTCACGTGGACTTATGGAGCCATTATTTGAGGCAAAAGTTTTGTTCATCTTCAAGTTCAAAAATTGACAAGGATATTGATTGTTTTAATAGGAATTATGATCTTGATATGTTCTTTGTTTGGTAGAGAAACATGTCATGTTTGGTAGGGAAGATTGGATGACACTCAACATTAGCAAATAAGAAAAAGAAATTCAAACCTTGTTCATTGTAGTGTCCAATCAAGTTTAGCATACCAAACATACACTTCCTACATATTTGGTATCATGTACTAGACAGTGTAATAAACAAAATTTTTAACTTCTTCCTTGAATAATGGCTAATGCTATCTAGTGCCATCTGATCCTCCATATCAAACATGCCTTAGTGAATAAAAGTAGTCACTGTCATGAACCTGTTCTTTTACATGGAGTTATGCTTGGTAAGTTAGCTCTGGTCTGGTATTGTGTCGTGTTTATGGCAGTCTCATGTAGTTCTCTGCACATGATGTTGCCAATCGGTTTCTTTTTAATTCAATAGCTAAAACTGGCACTACAAAATGAGTTTACCTCGTTATTGGCCAATTTTGGGAGTATCTTTAATAAACTTCTTTAATGTCTTCATCAGACTAATTTACTCCTAGTAGCATGAAAAAGAAAAAAGAAAAGAGTGGTCGGAATTTCTAGTATTTGATGTCTGTCTGGAGTTGGGCAATTAATTTGTCTGGAAATGTAACTTCGACTCGAAGAACAGCTACTTGGAGTGGTAATAATAACACACCTTAGGTCTGCCAGGAGTAAAATTCCATTCAGAATTCTTATTTGCTGATTTTTGAACTGTTCAATAAGCTTTAACATTAGGATTTTTGCTGGCTAACAACTATGTTCAAGTTTTGTATTCCAAGTATTTTCTTTCAGTCCTCCGAATAGGATTAGCTGAATGGATGCTTGTAGGAAAAGCCTATTTCCACTTCTTTGACGTACCCATACCAAGCTCTATATACCAATAAACCCTGTAAATTATTGCAATTCTTTTTGAAAATGTAAACAAAAAACAGAACTGCACATTCTGTTGTTTTTTCACAGTTTTTGATTTGCCTTCTATTTATTTTTAATACAAATGAGAATCCACCTGCTATTTAATTTCTCCTATGATCACATTTTATGGTTGTAGGTGTCTTTTTCCTTTTTCAGCCTTCAAGAAGATAAAACATAAGATTACTTTGCATTTCCCTATTTGTATTCGAGTCCCTTTTTTTTGTGAGTCTCTTACGTACGTTATTATTGAGTAGAATACATCGTTCATATTTGATGAAGCTGAGACGTGAAATTGGACCTTGCAGTCGATGTTTTCAAATATATCTTTTATTTGCCTGTGTATTTTTAAGTGAACATGTTTGCCATTTCAGGTTCCTACTGTTCCCGGCCATGTTCATTCTATCAATGACACCGTGACAGCAGAACAAGCTGCGGAGGAGTATGAGTTTGTCATCAGACAGCACGTTAGGACTCGTGTGATCGATGTATGTGAAATTAACGACTGCCCAAAGTTTGACCTCATCCTCCTTGGAATGGGGCACGATGGGCACATCGCATCCCTATTTCCCAATCACTCAGCGCTCGATGAGAAAGAACTATGGGTAACATTTATTACTGACTCGCCCAAGCCTCCGCCCGAGCGAATCACTTTCACATTGCCAGTTATAAACTCTGCTTCTAAAGTTGCTGTAGTTGTTACAGGTGGCAGCAAAGCAGAGGCTGCCCACCTGGCTATTGATGATATCGGGCCCGATTGTCCAGTACTACCGGCGAGAATGGTGCGCCCAACTGAAGGCGTGTTGGTGTGGTTTCTTGATCAAGCAGCTGCATCGAAACTCGATGGTGCAATAGGTTTTAGTACTTGTGGAAGTGGAAGTCTATGTATGTAGTGGAGGGATACTGGTACTTGTTTTGCATTAGGGCCTTTTTCTTTCTTGTGGATCTCTTTTCAAGGAAGGAAAAAGAATAAAATGCAATGAAAACGAAAAAGAAAAAAAAAAAAATCTACCTTTTCTAATCTTTATTTGCTTTCTCTATTCATTAGAAGGATTTGTCAAGTTCCTTCTCTTGGAGAAAATAGTAGTGTTAGCTGATGCTTAGGAGCTAGGGATTGCTAGGTTGGTGGTGACAATACTAGATATAATTGATGAACAATGAAAAGAAAGTTGGAATATTGATTGCTATCCTCATAGTATAGCCTATCTAGTAATGAATATAAAATGCCTTTGGAAGAATTTGAGATAATTTCTTTGATTTCTAGAGAAGAATGGACGGGTTGTGTCAAAATCTCGACCTCCTCAAGGAAATAGATCCACAAGTAAACGAAAAAGGACAATTAGACAACCTAGAGAACTTATTATCGTCTTTATAAAGAGTTGTAATTTAGAAAACGATGGCCTAGAAATGAACAGAATAGAAGTTAATTGATACAATGAACGTCACTTGTGATATTCTTCTCTTTGAAAGAACAATGCCACCTATCATCATTCAATGACAGTGAATGCCTTGATTCATTGTTCAATGAAATTGTAAAACATTAATGCATAATGAATCAGGACGTTCACCGTCACCTAAACTAATGATGATCGCATATAACATTATCCTTCTGAAAAATTTAAGATTTAACCAAAGTCCCTTTTTAACAAGGAAAAGAAAACTAAAATCATTCTATTATCAAGTGAGTACAAGATTCCAGAAGTCTGAGAATTCTTAATTAATAATAGAATTGATGCGACTTTAAGAATTTTCCATTTTGATTCAAGTGGGGGAACATGCACGTCAATTTCATACGCTAAGACAAGGCATTAGTTATTTTTGGGGTAATTTTTAGAAAGGCTGGAAAATTGTTCTTATTTTCCACAATGGCCTTTTTTATAAGCAATACTATTTTGCCCTTATTATAATTATTTGCAAGATGTATCTTATATCTTTAAGGATTTATCAATCAGGACCTATATCTATATTTTTAACATTTCAAACACCTTTAAATATTCTTTGTATTTTGATAGTTCTTCAAAGATTATAGGTTGACCTTTCTTGGTTATATATTCTCGAACTAATCCTTCTGAAATTTTTTTTTGTATATTTTTATGTTTGGTTATGATATCTTCTACCTTTCTTATTTCTCTACTAGTTCCTATAGAATCAAATCCTATATTATTTCTACAATTATAATCTATATCTCTATATATTTTTTCAATTTTTTCTTTACCAACAGGAAATATATCATCAGATTTTTCGTCTAATTTAAGTAAAAACGAAACATCTTTTTCATCTAAAAATAATATGAGATTATTATCATTAGTGGATGTGGATGCTTGTTAATTGTTCATCAGAATAATTAAAACATAAGCATGTAAAAATAAGTAAATAACTTACAGTAATCAAGTGGAAATAAACAGGCTTTCCCTCTAGTATGCTCTTATATATGCTTTGCATGTACTTAATCAATCTTCTGAATCAAGTAAAGATGCTTCCGCAAAAGGCTTTTCAATTAAGGTTGCATTTCTCATTCTAGAGAACTAGTCGTGTTTCCACAGGCGCTATCTCACAGTATCCAGAGTCTCTGTTTTCACCTCTATCCAAACTCTTTTCAGAATCAAGTTCCTACTTGGAACGAAATTTTAAAAGATAACTCACACACAAGGTGCTACAAATTTTTGTTAGAAAACTGCCTTTTTCCCTAAACCATTCATCAAAGACGGGTACTTTGGTATGGCTAACATCCATTCAAAATCAAAGTTTTGAAAATCTTTTAAAATCTCTATCTGTACTGCCGAGGAATCATGAGAAATTTAACGAAATCCTTTTATGAAAACTTTGTTTGAACATAACAAACTTTACTTTGATATTCATAAACTAAAATTGTACATGCTTACAAACTATATTTACATACCTTTGGTACTCACCTTATGAAGTTTAGAACTCCATAAGTGATTACCTTATTACACGCTTTTCTATTTTCAAGCTATCTAATATTTTTCTGAATACAAGTGGTGTATCAGATTACAAAAGATCTATCTAAGATGTGTTTCCTCTAAGCGTTTTAGAGATAAGCTATTTCGAGATATCCTCATTCTTCCTTCTTACCTCCTTTTATAGAAGTCTTTGGGAATCTTATTTTGACAGGTGTTTTCCACCTTTCTTTGTTGGGTAGCTAAGTCATCTTATCTCCACCGAATTTTTCCATTATCTTCTTGCAAGTGGACCTCTCCTTTTGAAATTAGATGCCTTATCTTTTGAGTTTGTCTGCCACTTGTAACAATTGGTGGGGGTAGTTACAATTATGGAGACTTTTCTTGCACTATCTTCTGTCTTTTAGTAGCCACAGTTTTTATTTAATAAGTTTCTTTATTAATGTAGTGATAAAAGGTTACTTTAGTCACCATCACTTTTCCATTTTTGATTCAAAGAATTCTGCGGGGAATTCTTCATTATTAAGGGATGCTTGACTCATATCTTCAACTACACAGTATTCACAATGGTGATCACTGTAATTCCAAAGTAATTTGCATAATTCTTTAGTCATATCTTCTGATCCATGCACTTGATTGGAAATAATTGCAGATAATAAATGGTCGAGATAACAAATATCTTCTTCTTTGGTAGCCATCCTTGCATTGGAATAGATAATATGATCTTCAGATGGATAAACCCATATTTTTTCTTTCTCAGTGATAATTTGAGTTACATGTTCAAATATCTCTTTGTACCCTTTTGCTCTTCTGTAGGGCATCATATTTAGAATATCTTGATATCCATTTTTAACAACATTTTGATTGGTTAGTAAAAAATGTTGATTTATAAGTCTCATTTTTATCACATGGAACGATGGATGCATATATTCAAGAACGGGATCCCATTCCATGGTTGCTGAATGGAATCTGATATATATATTTGTTGTCTTGACGATTTCAGTATATCTTTTAACAGCTTTCCTAATGTTGGATGGAAGTTGAGCTATCTCTTTGAGATCTTTGCTAGGATATATACATAGTATATTTCCTATCTCAAAACAATTTAGAACCCAGTTGGCTGGTGCTCCTGGATAAAAAATTATTTTGTTGTATTTTGAATAATGGAGAGTCTTCATCCATTTTCCAATCTCCAGATACCAATCTGATAAAATATTAAAAATAACAATAAAGAGTGTTACTTCTTCATGGTTATCTTTTCTGGAAAATTTTGTTTCATGGCATATCTTGACAATATCTTTTGGATCTATCCTTTCAATAGAAAGTTTATATTGAGTTTGGCTCTGTGAATAGCTACCTTCTCTTTTGATATCTTGAATATCTTTATTACCAGTAATAGGTTCAAGTTTTCCCTATGAAAGGGTTCCTATTACCTTCTTTTCTTTCCCTTTATCCTCGGGGAGAGCGCTAGTATTCACAAGTCCCTGTGAAGGGATACTAGACTTGGAACAAGTAACTTCTGCCTCAAGGGTTATATTTTGCCTCGAATGCTATCTTCGATATTTTGAATTTGTATTTCCAAATAGGAAACTTTTATCTCAATTATTTGGACTTTCGTCCTTAATTATTCCAGCTCCATCCCTGCTAAGATAATCAGGAAGAAAGTTAGTTTTACCTTTTATGTATTCTATATCAAATTTAAAATATGAGAACCTTATTTGTATCCTAATAATATATCTATTGGTAATAGATGGATCAACATTATTTTTCAAAAATGCTTTAACTTGAGTATTATCAGTTCTAATCAAGAACTTCTTTGGTAATAGATGATCCTCATATTTCTGAACTCCTCTTTTCACAGCAATGAGTTCTTTTCTATTTGTCTCATATCTTGTTTCTACTTCTTTGAATGTTCCTGATGTATAACCTGCAAGTATCTCAGGACAAGAACAATCTTTTTCACATTTATATTCTTTATGATTCTTTTTTACCTTTAACACTGCTCCCCAGTAATGATCTGAAGCATCAGTTTCAAGAATAAAGAAATCTTCTTCTTGTGGTATTACAAGTTTGGGCAATACTTTTAACTCTTCATTAACTTTCCTTATATTTTCACAATCTTGTTCTTCCCAAGACCACAAATATTTTTTCTCAATTTTGGAAGAAAATAATTTTTTAATTTAGCACAATTTTCAATGAATCTTTTAGCATAATTTAATATACCAAGAAAACTTTGTAATCGTTTCTTATTTTTGATTTCTTCAGAAAATTCTTGAAATTTTTCTCCAATATGAGATTGCAGTTGCAATTCTCCTTCTTTTACAAATAATCCTAAAAATTCTATCTCTATTCTAGCTATCTCAACTTTCTTTTGAGAAAGTGTAATACCATGTTTTTTCATAATATAACAAAATTTCTCAAGATGTTCAATATGTTCATCAATATTATTTGAATAAATAAGTAAATCATCAACATATACAATACAAAAATGAGTAATTGGTTTAATTATCTCATCCATTCTCCTTTGAAATATCTGTGGTGCATTTTTCAACCCAAATGGCATTACATTTCATTCGTATTGTCCTAAAGGATTGGGGGTACTAAATGCAGTTAGTGGTTTACTTTCTTCTGTAAGCATGATTTGCCAAAATCCTGACTTACAATGAAATTTTGAAAATATCTTTTTATTCTGTACTTATTTAATAAGGGTGTCCTTATTTGGCAAGTAGTATCCATCAAACTTAGTAACTTCATTTAATTTCTTGTAATTTATCACCATTCTGGCTTTTCCTCTTTTTATCTCACTATGTTTTCTAACCATAAAGGCTGGGCTGCTATGTAGACTTTTACTAGGCCTAATTAATTTGGCTTCCATCAATTCTTTTATCTGGTTTTTAAATTCTTTTTGGTCATCAACATTATATTTCATGGGTTTGACTCTAACAATAGTGTCTGGATTTGTTAATTCTATCTTTGCCTTTATTTTATCAGCATTTCATTTTTCTAACGGATTTTCAGAATATGTTTTAGAAATTTCTTTTTTCAATTTTTCTAATTTATTTTCTGTTGTCATTTTTAAGATTGTAACTGGTTTAAATTTTTCTATACTCCAACATCCACCACGCTGGGTTGAGGAACTCTGATGGTTTATATCTGTATATGCTATTGTAACAGCTTTATTTATTTTTGGTGTAAATATTTTATGTGCACAAGGTGTTGTAAACATATACTTATCAATATATTGTGTAAATGGTGCATATTTTAATAGGAAATTTTGTCCTAATAAAATATCACATTCTATTGTGGTTGATATATATATTGTATCAACAAATACTTCTCTAAAAGAAATTAGAAAAGGTACTTGCGTAGCATATTTACTATATATTACCTTATTTCCACCTGCTGTTGTAGCGGTGACTATCTTCTTTGAATTGTATATCCAGTATTCAGATGGTAGTACATTTGGTAAGTATAAGCTTATTGTACTTCCTGTATCTAAATAAGCATGAAATTTAATTCTACAATAACTTTTTATATTAAGTGTAATTTCAATATATGGACTCATGGGGTTAGTACTTATTACTCTTTCCATGATAACAATGATTTCATATTTTCATAATCCTTGATATGATGATTGGGTTATCATCAACTGTTATTTTTAAATATCCTTGACAGATTTTATAAGGACTATATTTCTTAAAAAAGTTCATTCCTAATAGAATAGGTGAATGATCTACTCCATATAATTCATCTTTATATAGAATTATTTTTTTAGTATATTCTTTCTAATCCTCTCCTATAAGTATAAAAGGGAACTTAACATATTTTCTTATTTCAAGATTATTTCCTAAATAATCTTTAAATATATATGGTTCTGGTA
>NW_019244510.1:32070-33971 GCF_002742605.1 Olea europaea var. sylvestris | reverse complement strand
TAGTTCTTTAATTCTTCTTCTCAAGTTAAGAATTAGTTTATATATATCATTTTCTGTTTTGATTGTATTATTATCTATAGAAATATTTTTATTTTTTAGTTTTGGATCTAAATATTCTGTAAAGAATCCTTTCAAATCTTCTTCTAAATAATTTAATTCATTTTCTGTTGTGTTTTTTAGGTCAATAAAATTTTGTATAATATTTGAGGTTAATTTTATTAAAGATTTCTAATCTATATTTCTTTGAGGACCTTCTTGAAGGTTTTTAAACATTGTAGTGACTTTGGTTGCAATTTCACAATAAGGGGTATTTTTGGAAAGATAATTGTTTAAAGGCTAATTTTCAAATGTTTTTATTTTTTGGCCTATTCTTGCAAACCTCCCTTTTATTTAGGCTGTATTGAGGTATTTCCTCATTATTTTTCATTAATATCATTTTCTTCTCCACTCGCTTTCAATGAGTAATCTTTCAACTATTTTATTCTGTTTCAGATAAAGAAATCACATTACATAAGCAAAGAAATGGAAACACAGCTACAAATTTCAACTTATATTAACTTATAAGCAGTTTCTTTACCTGTTTTGTATCATTTCTATGCAAAATATAGTACTGTGAATTAAACTCACATAAAATAAGATTAACAAGCACTCGATTGTACGAAGATTAACCAGTAAATAGCTAAAAATAAATAAATTCTGATTATATCGCAATTTACCAATAACTTAGACTCAAACTCAAATCAGTCTCCAGCATCGCAATTCTTATATAAGAAAGAATGTATGTCAATCCGGGCTTCAACAGCCTCAGTCGTATTTGAGGTAATGACTAACAAAACTGATATCGTCCCCAATTTTCAAGTTTCAGAACATGGGGTTAGTTTTTTCATTCCCTAGTGTATTAATAAATCAAAATTGGAAAATAATTTATTCTAGTCTGAGAACTTGACATCTTTTACTTCTTGCGCAGGTACAGGAAGCTAACCACCACTGATAAGCCAACAGCAACTGGAATAACCCAGTATTGTTTACCAAGGTTAATGACCTTCTGGGAGACGCCCTCAAGTTCTTGCTTCTTAGAGACAATCTCCAGCTTAGGAATGGCTGGGGTAGGGTCTAGTTCCCCAATGCAGAAACTCTCCATTAGTTCCCTTGCACTCTTGCTATGCCCAGCATCTTCAAATTCATCGGTGGCATCTTTTCCTTCAGAAGAAAAGCAAAACCCATTCATATGGTTCCAATGTCTATTTAAGATTATCCTTGGAATTGAATAATCCACAAGGCGCTTGCAGTTTATCGAAAATAATTTAAATATACAGAATATAAAAAACTCGTACCAGTCGCCCTTAGTAAGACATCATCTCCACCTGGGTGTTCATCTAAATATGATGACACATCATAAACCTGGCAATGCATAAGAGAAGGTTTGAGAATGAAAGAGATTAAAAAAGAAGGTACTAAAAAATTCCAAAAGAGAACTGAATCTTAAAACTCAATCACTCCTTTGACCCCATCATTTTTTATGTGGTAGGAGCCAAGAAAAAAGGATAATTAAAATCAACTGTTCAATGGTTAAATATTTCTCCTTGAAATTAGCATGTCAGAACTACTATGTACATAAATTCTAAAAGACTTGATATATTATAAAGGTTACTTCCATTGACAAATGTGCAATTTGGCAGGAGTTTGATTACCTCTCTACATGTACAAACTTTGTAAGATCCCAGAAACTATAAATATTGTACCCAACAATAATCAGCTCACTAATGAGGTAGCAAAGCGTGAATGGTTGTCTAAAATCTCGATCAACTTGATTGTAAAAAGAGAAGTACACTTCCTTGATCAGGTGGAAATATTCATTCAGTTTCATAGCCTTCATTAGAATTTACAGCCTGTTTGGGAGT
>NW_019244510.1:20515-31070 GCF_002742605.1 Olea europaea var. sylvestris | reverse complement strand
TTAGGCCGGGTTAAAGATGAGGTCCTTGAATTTGTTTAGATTTCAACTATCTTGTCCGAATTTTGCTAACGTACACCGACATTGACATTTCGAAATACACTTTCCGTTCACGTGCACTAGAGTGTCAATAGGGTTGGCCCATTAATGCCACGAGCACGAGCCGTTTAAATTGGGCGAGCTCGGCTGGTGGGTTCGCCTATTTTTTTTTTTTATTCAAAGAATAGAGTTTTAAAAATAAAAAGTGTTAAAAAAATATAAATAATTTAACAAAAAGAAATTTTTATTTTTATTTATTTATATATAATTTGTAATACTTTTTATAAAGTATAAAATATTTATATAATGAAAACGAATTATTTTTTGAAATACATTTATAAAAAATATTTTTTTTGATTTCTTTTTAAAGTTAATAAAGAATAGAGTTTTAAAAATAAAAAGTGTTAAAAAATACAAATAATTTAACGAAAACAAGTTTTATTTTTTTATTTATCTCATATTGTAATTTGTAATAATTTTTTATAAACTATAAAATCTTTATATAATGAAAACGAATTATTTTTTAAAATACATTTACAAAAAATACATTTTTTGATTTCTTTTTAAAGTTAATAAAATGTAAACCCTCCTCCTTTATCCGGGTTTGGGATCGATTACATTAATTTTAAGTAGGCGGAGTTAAAAATTGTACACGAACAACTTGTTGTAACGTGTACAATTTTTTAAAGAAAATTAAATTTAACGATTAAAAAATAAAAAAAATTTGATTAATATAATTAAATCAAATATCACTTACCTGACGACATGCAATTTCAGCGTATTTATCTTGTAATCGAAAATGAGTGTCCTGTCAATTCTTCACACACATTAACGCTTCGAAGACATCTTTTTTTAGTCGGCTCCTGACATCGGTCAAAACCCTTTTACCTGAACTAAAAGCAGACTCCGAAGCAACAGTGCTAACTTGAGGTGTCAATAGATCTTTCGCAATTGCAGAAACAATTGACCAACGTCTTTCATACTTTCACCAGAATTCAATTATTTCTTCTGAAATTTTTTTAATTGTTCTGTCTGTCGGCATATTATGATTGAAATAATCAATTAATTTGGCAGGCATCGCATTTTGAGTTTCGACTGATATTTGATGAGATGCAGATGTAGACGACATGGCACTAGATGAACACATTGTAGTTGCATCATATCTAAATATATTAATGCCCTGAAATAAATTCATTATTTTCGCAGTATCTTCTTTAGTTTCAGCAGAAAGAGTAGGTGCATCAGAGGGTACCCGACTAACATTCGCACCTATTCTTTCCGCATATAAATCATACATTCCACATAATGTTTGCTCTAAATTCTTATAGGTGATAGGTGTATCAAGTATTAAAATTTTATTGATTTGATCAATTACGTATTTAGTTCCCGAAATATTATATCGGGGGTCCATTGCGTATGCTAAAGGAAATAACATAGGCAGTTCTTCCCAATATTTTCTAAACTTTAATTCCATAGCAATTAAAATTTCACTAAAAGTAGGATCATTTTTATATTTATGAAATGTTCTTGCAATTTTATAAAGGCGTTCAAGCACCATACAGCTTGTGGGGATAATAAACGCCGGATAAAATCTTTGTGGTCTCATAAAAAGATGTCAAAATCGTTTAACTTTCAAAGCTAAAATTCAATCGGATTCATTTAACATATCATCGTCATCACTTCTAACATGTCTATTATTATAAAAGTCAGTTATTAAATTTTTGAAACCTTCACATGATTTTAATAGCAAGTATGTAGAGTTCCATCTATGACATACGTCGCTAATAAATGTTTTAGCAGTCATCACCCCTAATTCGACACAAAAATCTTCAAATGCTTGTTTTCTACTAGGAGAAATCGTAATATATACTAATGCATTCCTAATCCTTTGAAGTTCATCATTTATATGTTTTAAACCATCTTACACAATTAAATTCAAAATATGACACACACAACGAATATGAAACAAATACCTACCAAAATCAGGTTGAAGTGTCCTACACAATTTATCGACGACTACCTTATTAACACTAGCATTATCAAA
Organism: Olea europaea var. sylvestris; assembly: GCF_002742605.1. Lineage (NCBI taxonomy): Eukaryota > Viridiplantae > Streptophyta > Magnoliopsida > Lamiales > Oleaceae > Olea > Olea europaea. Next base: position 28,990 of record NW_019244510.1, on the reverse strand, counting down.
AGTAAAAGATCGAATTTTACTCTGACAATGATATTCTCTAACAATACTGATAATAGCATTATATATATTATTAGCATTATGAGGAAATTCAATAATTCTATAAGCAATAATTTTCTTATGCATGCACCAAAGTGAGTCTATATAGTGTGCAGTTGCAGCTATATATGCTCTTTTATTAACCCCTTCCCATATATCAGAAATTAAGGATATAACACCCCCATATTGTTGCAAATTCATAATTAATTGTTGTTTTGAATTATTGAAATAATTTATTGTATCGACACGAAGAGTGTTTCGACTTACCCTAACGTACCTCGGTTGTAGATATTCTTTCATGAACGAGACGAAGTGTTGGTTGTCTGCAATAGCCAGAGACAACTCAATGGCGGCAACAAATTTCACCATTCTGGTTTGAATCTCGTCCTCCGAATACACCCACGTGGATAAGGGTGAAGTTGTAGGACCGGCGTCTGGACTGCCAAATTGTAATTATGTTTGACCAGCTGGAAGAAGTCCATGTCTGGCTGCACATGATTTGTAGTGGCGGTTGAGATGATTGGTATCAATTCCTTTTTGCCATGTCAATCTTTGTTGGCAGTATTTACATACTGCTTTAGATTCTGTGAGGTCATCAACGACTTTTTCTGTTGAAATCAACTTAAAGTGATCCCAACATTTTGCTTGTTTTTTGGCCTTTCACTTTTCCCTCGCATCTGGGATATTTAATTGCTGATTTTCATCTTCATGTTTCGCTTCGGGAACGTTAATATCATCCAAATCAATTGGAGTGTGGCTTCCCTAACCGTGAATGTGAACATTTTCAGGTATCAATATGTCATTTAGACCGAAATTCATTTGGAAATTGACTTTGCGGCGTCCTAGGCGATTCTCATGATGTGGCAGTGGCTCACATCCTGTATCGAACAAGCTCTCAACAAATGAACGTTGATCCATTTTTGTGATTGTTTATGATGAAATCTTGACTAGATGAATATAAATGTAGTGAGATTGTGAGAATTGAGAATTGTAACTAATAAACTGTAAAAATTAAATTGATATTGTATATTTTGTAGTACAAGAGAGTAAAAACTCGATAATTGGTATAATAAAAGAGAGTTGAGAGAGTTGTAATCTTGGAAAAGCAATTGATATAAAAAAATCTTTGGGGGAAGGGGGTATTTATAGTAAAAAAAGGGGAGGGGGAGAAATTAAAATTCAGTGATGAAACGGTCACTGAATAAAAGTTCAGTGACTGTTCTGGTCACTGAATAAAATTCAATGACCAGAACAGTCATGGGCTCGATGAGCCACGAGCCTCGTCTCGTCTAAATGGCGAGGCCCGCTCGGCTCGTGCTTGGGCTCGTGATTTCACGAGCCTGAGCCGCCCACGAGCCTCTTTTCCACGAGCCGAATCGGCGAGCCGCGAGCCGACTTGGCCCAATTGACATCCCTAAGTGTCAATGCTGATAAACAAATAGCATTTTTCATCTTCTCTAGGACCAATACACAAAATTATCTGTACCCTCGTGTTGGGTCGAGTTGTGGATTGCGAGTCTCTGAAAACGAAGTTAATAAACTTTATCTATATGGTCAAATTCATGTACCATGGGTTGATTATTTGAGTCTTGTAGAGGAATTATATTTCACATTTGTATTACAATATTGTCACTCTGTTCAACTATCTTTCTTCTTCTCTACCATGAGTCTAGACATAACTAGTGCATATTTCGTCCATAAAGCTTACTAGCATATAAACATCAAAAGCAGCATTGCAGTACATACTCGCTTGAAAGGAGCTCTCCTAGCTCCATTTCGAAGCATTTGGAGTCATTTGCATGTCCTACAATGTAATCTTGTGCTAGTCACATTTTAACGACCATTTTATCTTAATGCTTCCCATTGTACTCTTCGTTAGTGTCTGGTCCAAGTAATGTCATCCATTAATATACGGGCAATTAAAAGTGTCTTCATTGCATACTCGCTCCCACAATATTGACATTTTATCATATTCGCCAAACTATGCGGCATTGTTAATGGTCGCATTTTTAGCCAATGGACTCTACGACAAAGTTAGAACCATAACCAATGCATACGAGTTAACATACCAGTGCTTTCCTTGATAGCTCGTTTAGCCTAAAAGTGTTACTTAACGTAGCCCTAGGTCCCTCGAAGCATAGCAATACGTTATAGGTAACCTCGTGTCTGTCTAAGCGTCTAACAATGCTTACTAAGGCCTAATGTTGTTCGATAGGTTCCCAACCTCACACGAGTACTTTAGACCTCGTTAGAAGTGTCTAAAGTGGGCTCTTATGTGCTCCTAAGGATTGTTCATTTTGTGCCCCAAAGGATGGTCCTTTGTTAGAGAGAAAGCACGAGGGAAGGTGGTGACTGCTTACAAGCATGTCCCATTGTAGTAGATTTAGCAAGAAAAATCTAAGAGACACCATAGACGTATTTTGGCTAATGAATCATAATTTTCATAACTAATGCTCTCAATTTTCAAATGACAATTTGTTTGATCCCTAGGGAAGATAACAAAGCTTCAATATCATCCTCATAATTCATCAATATTTCATAGTCTGATGTTGTCAGCTTTGATACCCATTATCCTGATCAATATCCTTAAAATATTGTCCTCATAATATACTGAAATTTCAATCTGATGTTGTCACCTTCGATACCCATTGTCCCGATCAAGATCCTTAAAATATTGTCCTCATAATATACTGAAATTTCAATCTGATGTTGTCACCTTCGATACCCATTGTCCCGATCAAGATCCTTAAAATATTGTCCTCATAATATACTGAAATTTCAATCTGATGTTGTCACCTTCGATACCCATTGTCCCGATCAAGATCCTTAAAATATTGTCCTCATAATATACTGAAATTTCAATCTGATGTTGTCACCTTCAACACCTATATTACTCTACTAGGTTGAGCTTCACATGTGTTTTATAGGGTTAGTGGAAATGTTAAAAAAAGAAAAAAAGAAAAGGGAAATAAACACAAGGTTGTGTCTCATTTGTTTCCCCAAATCTGTCCTCTCCGTGACCTTATCAATGAAGCCCTAAATACCTCTCCGTCGCTGGTGCTTATCACCTCACTATCTCAGACGACCTACAAGCACAATAAATCCCTGTCCATCTAGTTACCCATATCAGGAAAAGTACATAGCAACCCCAAAACCATTCGACCCGACTTCCATGAGCAGCGAACTTGTAGGGGATCCTTTGTCTTATCCTGTGCAATGTTTATAAATTAAAATTAGATTGTAGCATCTACTTTGAAATATTAAACAACATTGGTGAACGCGAGAAAACGCCACATTTTCATCGAATGATTTCATATGTGAAACAAAATAATAATAATAATAAAGTCTTACAGTTAACCAATAAAATGGAAACATATGTATCTTCACTGCTAAGTTTTACAGTGAACCAAAAAATTGGAAACATATGTATTTTCCCTTAATGATGACAAACCATTGCATCAACTTCTTCATGCCTGTTCAAGAACGTGTGAAGGAATGTAGCCAATTGAACACATCCACAAATTCATCGGTCACAATCCTCCGCCAAATTCATCCTGGAACTATGGGTAGTAGTAGACTGCTGCAACACTAATGAAGTGAAGAATGATGGATTTCATAACAACATTTAAAATTAATTTGGATTTCCACATTTGTAAACAAACAACAAATGACTTACGTAGATAATGCCGTTGTCGGAGTCGCCAGGGTCTATGACAGGTTTAGGAGTACTTTGCCGGAGAAGATGACAGGCTTCTTCGTGGCCGATTTGTCTTGGTTGTCTTCGGATTGGAAATGACAAGCTTGATGGGTCTTGGTCTTGGTCTATTTTGGGGGGGAACGAAAAACAAGTGAAAAAGGCTCAATTTGCCTCCTTTTTCTATTGAAGTGCACTACATTTACTTAATATGGTTTGACAGACATCTTACAGATCACACGCTATTCATGGGTGGGTGGTAATATTTTTTCAATATAAAATTCACATGGGACCCACCCTATGTGAGTTTTTTGGATTTGTTAGATAATTTGTTGTCAAACGACCTCCCGAGCAATGATGTAACCTCGGTTCAATCGGCCTTAGCCGTATGATTGAACTTATGTCGACACTACCATCGAGACAACCAATCCAATTTTCTACGGGCCATTAGAGCAACCTATTTTAATAGTGTTGCTCGTGACTTGTCCCATTTACTTGGATGGCTACGATATTCATTTGGAGCCCAATACATTTTGTGTTAAGCTTTTTTGGACCACTAAGTTAACCTACCCTAAATTACCATATATGGTCACACCTTTGAGCTATAACTCTTGGCTCATTCACACCTCCAAAATGGTTGTCTTCTTTAGTTCTCTCTGTGAGTTCTTCTCAGCTACCTCTCGGCCTTTTTCTCTCAACCAATCTGTGTGGTTTCTCTTGGACTGTATTGATCTCATCTTGGCCAACTCTTTGTGGGTATGAGTAGCAACCGTATGTGGGAAGAAAAAAAAAGAGATTTGGGTGGGTCTCAATAGTGGTGGTGTCGACTTTTGGTGGAAATCGAGCCCGGTATCACTTAGGTATTGTTGAATTTTGGACTCACATCTGGTATCAGAGCCACCGGTCATCTTCTTCGGCTAGAAATCGACCAAGAAGGGTGGCGGGTTCGCGATTTCTTCAAAGGGACTGAACCTGCAATTGCTTATTCAAAACGCGACCTCCATTGGACGAACGGAGGCCGAACCCATAACCAGCAGGTGGAGACGCCTCTGACGGTAAGGCACGTGGCGATAGCGACGGGCAGCGGCGAGTGAAGGACCTCCTGCGTGGTTTTTTCATGCCATTTCACTTATTTTGATTTCCTGAACGTACTTATGTGTTTGGTTTAGTGCTTCAGGTTGTGCAGAAAAGATTGGACGATTTTGCCCCTACCTTTAATCTGCATTTGTTGCTGATCAGAATTGCTATATTTGCTGAATCTTTAGGGCGAATAGTAGTGGCCCTAAAGCAGCAAATTCGCATCTCTCCACGTTACGGACTCCGATAGGTCAGTTATGGTAAATTGGCTGAAACTTTTATATTTCTGCACTAGCATATCATCGTGTGGGGATGATCATTAGGTTTGAGGGTTGTCATTACTTAACAACCATTGTTTGTGTTAGAAATTAGGGATACTTGCTCTTAATTGTTTGATTGAGTATTTATTTTTTGGTTAAAATCAGTCTGTAATTCTTAGTGATCTAATTACTGTGAAACTAGTTATCTGCTAGACGTATCTTTTGTTGCATTGTTACTTCCGCTGCTTACTTTTTCCGTTAGAACTACCATGACCTTACCCGTTTGAACATTCCCTTTGTCTAAGACCGCGAGTCTTATGAAATCTTGGAAATCTAGAACGGTGTATACTGTCCATGACCTTAGGATTACTTTGTGTGGTTTGATTGTGGTTTGTGCAATCTTTGACTGTTGTGTAAAGATGACAACTCATAACTTTGATTTGGGGATTTTTAATGGAAAGGCTGATTTTGTTATTTGACAACCAAAAATGAAGGCATTTTAGTCCAACAAAAAGTTTCAAAGGCCATTGAAGGCAATTTTGCAACTGATTTTTCATAAGAACAAAGATAAGAAGCCGATGAGCTTGCTTATACCTCAATCATTTTACACTTGTCTGACGCCGTTTTAAGAAAAGTGGGTAAACTGAAAACCACTAAAGAACTTTGAAAAAAATTAGAAGACTTATATTTGCTTAAATCTATACCGAATAAACTTTACTTGCTCGAACGTTTTTTCAGTTTTAAAATGGATCTTTCAAAAGATCTTGATGACTATTTAGACATGTTTAACAAATTGGTGCAAGATGTAGTTAATTGTGATGAGACTGTGTCCGAAACTTATAAGGCTATAATTTTGCTTAATGCAATTCCTGATTCTTATAAGGAAGTTAAGAACGCCATTAAGTATGATAGAGATACGTTGACACCTGAAATTGTCATAGATTCCCTTAAAAGTAAAGAAATGGAAATTAGGGCTGAAACATATGATGCGGGGTAGAACTCAATTTAGGTAAAATAGTCACAATGGATATCAAACTAGTGGCGAGTCAAGTGGTAATGGATGGAAGAAGAAGAGCAAAGGTAAGTCTAGATCAAAATCTAGGACTAAGGCAAGAAAATGCGATGGCTGTAGAAACACATGGCATTTTATAAAGGATTGTCATAAGGAGAAGGGTAAGCTAAATGTTAAGGAGAGAGATGAGGTCAATGTGTTAGCATCTACTTCTGATATAAATGGTGGTGAGGTATATATGATTACAAGTCCCGTTGCATATACCGCTGAATTAAATCTACCTATTAATTCCCGCATGCATGAGTGGATGCTTGACTCTAGTACATCTTTTCATGTGACGTCTAAAAAGAATTGATTTTATAAGTTGCATGAATCTAATATTATGCTGTGTGATAACTTTGCCTATACTATTGCTGGAATTGGTGATATAAACGTAAAATTTGACACTGGTTTTGTGTACACGTTAAAAGATGTTAGATATATTCTTGAGTTGTCTAGGAATCTGATTTCAGTAGGGAGACTTGAAAATGATGACTTTACTGGTAAAATTGAAAATGGTATGCTAAAAATGATCGAGGGTGCTTTAGTTTCCATTAAGAGAATCAAGAAAAACGATATGTATATTAATACTGGAGAAGTGATTAGAGGTTTGAACCCCTCCATCTCCTCTTCCAAGATTGATCACACACACATATGACATAATAGACTTGCTCACGTAGGCATCAAAGGACTTAAGCTACTTAATGAAAAATGTGCTTTTGGTAATGACTGTGTGTCAAATTTGTCATTTTGTGATCATTGTGTGCTTGGTAAGCATCATAAAACTTCTTTCTCCACGAGTGTTAATAGAGCTAAAGGTATGCTCGAATACGTGCACTCTGATCTGTAGGGTCATGCTATTAATCCCACATCGGGTGGGAATATGTATTTTCTGTCTATTATCGATGACTACACTAGGAAAGTGTGGGTCTATCTATTGAAAGATAAATCTGAGACCTTTAATAGTTTTAACAATTGGAAGAGACAAGTGGAAAACCAAACTGGCAAGAAAATCAATTTTTTAAGGATAGATAACGGCCTAGAATTCTGCAATAAAGAATTTGATAGTATGTGTAAAGAAAGCGGCATAACTAGACATAAGACTGTTCCTTACACTCCTCAGCAAAATGGGGTAGTAAAAATGATGAATAGGATCATACTTGATAAAGTATGTAGCATGATAATAATTTCTGGTGTTCCCAAGTCTTTTTGGGGTGAAGCTGTTATGACTGCTTGTTATTTGATTAACCTGATTCCTTCTACTGCATTGAATGGTGACACTCCGCATGAGAGATGGTCGGGTAAACTGAGTGATTACTCGATGCTTAGAACTTTTGGCTGTACAGCTTTTTCTCATCAAAGTGAGGGTAAGCTAGAACCTAGAGCTAGGAACTGTGTTTTTCTAGGATACCTCGAGGGTGTTAAGGGTCATAGGTTATGGGATAGAAGCCAAAAAGGGATTAAGATCATCATAAGTAGGGATGTCACGTTTAACGAGAATGAGATTGAGATTGATGCGAACCCCGTAGCAATGGAAACTACGAAACCCACAACGAGATTGATGCGGAATCCAAGAACGCCAATACTAACCCGATTTTCGATCTTGAACCCCAAGAATTGAACCAAGAAACCCTAGATTAGCGAAAAACCTAACACCCCTTGATTACAATTGAAAGAACCCACAATCCGATTGATAGAACGCCACAAGAAGTTGAATCTTGATAAGTTTCAAGATTGTTCATGAAGAGCAATTAAATTGAAAGAAGAAATTTCTCTCTCTATAATATTAATTCAAAGTCAAAAGTTCAAAAAAAGGTTTTTACAATAAAAAAATATTCTCCTATTTATACTATTCCTCGAATAGGAGTCAAAGGGAAATATAATTCTAATAATCTAACAAAATCCCTAAAATATTCGTCCAATATGGTAGGAGTTTGATCAAGAATGAAATTCTAGTAAAATAAGGAAAAACGCAAAAACAAGGAAAATCGCGTCCAGAAATGAACCATGCGGTCGCATGGTTATAACATGTGCCACCGCATGGTAATACAATTTCGGCCAATTGAAACCTCGGTATCATGCTGTGTGGTCGCATCGTGCGGCCGCATGGTTACACTGCCCACTGTCGTCTTCGGCTGCTTGTAACGCATTGATCCATTTTGTTTCAGCCTTCGACCCGAACACGAAACTTGTCCCATTTTGAGTCCTGAACATGGTTCCATCAATAGTTTCTTAAATGAGCAATCCCATCGCTTGTTTCACTTGTTTAGCTCTCGATCACGTCATTGGTCCATCTTCAATTATCAACGGGTCTCGTCTTGCACTTGCCTTCTTCTGGCTCGGCTCTTGGATCACAT
>NW_019244510.1:8468-14991 GCF_002742605.1 Olea europaea var. sylvestris | reverse complement strand
GGCTTTTACCCTCTATTAAGCTCACCTCTCTGCCTTTTACCACTCAATTCTTTCAACAGTTGCTTCTAGGAACAATCAATGAACTCAATCAATCAATCAATTCGTGTAGAATTCCCCAAACCGGATGTGACTCAATAATTGTAACAAAGGACTCAAAGAAAACTTTCAAAACTTGATTTGAATGAAGGAATGGAATGATTCAATGTGTCCAAGTAATTTAGAAACGATAATGAATAATAAAAGTTGGTATTTGACGGATCAATAATATTTAACAAGTTTTTTTTACTGTACGGATGAACAGTACCGTACGGATGAACAGAATTTTTTTTTAGATCCGGAAATCAATAACAAAACCAACAAAGAAAATGAAAACTGATTTGGGAGAAAATTGAGCTCAAAAATGGAATTTGAAGATTTTTGATGAAATTTTTGGACCAAAGATCAAGAAAACCTTCTGGACACAAGAACACAAGAAATTGAAAAAACTATAAAACAAAGGATATAACCTGATTAAATTGGAGCCAAATCTCTGATACCAACTGATGCGAACTTCGTAGCAATGGAAACTACGAAACCCACAACGAGATTGATGTGGAACTCAAGAACGCCAATACTAACCCGATTTTGGATCTTGAACCCCAAGAATTGAACCAAGAAACCCTAAATTAGCGAAGAACCTAAAACCCCTTGATTACAATTGAAAGAACCCACAATCCGATTGATAGAATGCCACAAGAAGTTGAATCTTGATAAGTTTCAAGATTGTTCAAGAAGAACAATTAAATTGAAAGAAGAAATTTCTCTCTCTATAATATTAATTCAAAGTCAAAAGTTCAAAAAAAGGTTTTTACAATGAAAAAATATTCTCCTATTTATACTATTCCTCGAATAGGAGTCAAAGGGAAATATAATTCTAATAATCTAACAAAATTCCTAAAATATTCGTCCAATATGGTAGGAGTTTGATTAAGAATGAAATTCTAGTAAAATAAGGAAAAACGCGGAAAAAAGGAAAATCGCGTCCAGAAATGAACCATGCGGTCGCATGGTTATAACATGTGCCACCGCATGGTAATACAATTTCGGCCAATTGAAACCTCGGTATCATGCTGTGTGGTCGCATCGTGCGGCCACATGGTTACACTGCCCACTGTCGTCTTCGGCTGCTTGTAACGCATTGATCCATTTTGTTCGGCCTTCGACCCGTACATGAAACTTGTCCCATTTTGAGTCCCGAACATGGTTCCATCAATAGTTTCTTGAACGAGCAATCCCATCGCTTGTTTCACTTGCTTTGCCCTTGATCGCGTCATTGGTCCGCTATCGACTATCAACGGGTCTCGTCTCGCACTTACCTTCGTCAGGCTCGACTCCTGGATCATATCAGAGATGCTGTGTATTAAAGGGAAAATTGAACTTGAGAGTGAAATCGAATCAGGTGAAGAGAGAGACCCGTTTAAGGTGGAGTTAGGAAAGCTCAGTACACCTGCCCTTACTGCTCCTAATGAGGTGGAGATTCAAGTTTAGGAACCTGAGGTGGAGAATAGTAACGAAGTAGTGATAGAAGAGCACTATGAGGAAGAAGATCCTTTAGCTAACTACAACTTAGTTAGGGATAGAGAGAGGAGACAAACGAGAGAACCTAGAAAGTTCGATTTTGAATCTGAATTAGCTTTCGCCTATGCTAGTTATGAAGAACTAGCTGATAAAGAGTCAAAAACCTTTGAAGAGGCAATAGGCAGTGATCAATCTAATGAATGGCTTAAGGCAATGAAAGAAGAGATGAGTTTTCTAGAAAAGAATCATACTTGGGAGCTAGTACCTGGGCCTAAGAACAAATTGATTGTTGATTGCAAATGGATCTTTAAAGTTAAGGAAGGTACTAGTAGCTTCGAACCCTTAAGGTTTAAAGCTAGGTACTAGTAGCTCGGAACCCTTAAGGTTTAAAGTTAGGTTAGTAGCTAAAGGTTACACATAGAAGGAGGGTGTTGATTATAATGAGATTTTCTCACCAATTGTTAAGTATACCACTATTAGGATTATGCTCGCATTGGTTGCACACTTTGACTGGGAATTTGAACAATTTGATGTAAAAACTACCTTTTTACATGGTGACTTTGATGAACAAATCTTCATGAATCAACCAAAAGGTTTTAAGGATAAGTCAAAATCTGATTATGTGTGTTTTCTGAGAAGATCCTTGTATGGGTTAAAACAATCTTGTAAACAGTGGTACAAAAGGTTTGATTCCTTTGTACTCACTATAGGGTTCCAAAAAAGTAAATTTGATCACTGCTTGTATTTTCAACACAATGAGACTGATGATAATTATCTATTTTTGTTGCTCTATGTGGACGACATGCTCTTGATTGGATCATTCTCTAAGTGGATAAATAACATAAAAGCAAAACTAAGTGGTGAATTTGACATGAAAGACCTAGGTAAGGCTAAGAGAATCCTAGGTATGGAAATAGAAAGAGCTAGGTCAAATTCCGTTTTGTTTTTGCATCAGTCTCCATACATATCAAAAGTATTGAAGAAATTTAATATGAGTGATTGCAAACCTGTCATATTGCCTCTTGCTAATCATTTTGTTCTATCGAAGGAACAATCCCCTTGAAATGAGCGTAAAGTAGAATATATGAGTAGAGTACCTTACTCTAATGTGATTGGTTCCATAATGTATTTGATGGTTTGCACTAGACTGAATTTAGGTTTTGCTGTTAGTACTCTTAGTAGATACATGGCTAATCCAGGCCCTGAACATTGGGAAGCATTAAAGTGGTTATTAAGGTACTTGAAAGGTACGGGTGACATAGGTCTAAATTTCAATGCTAATAAGGAAGGTGTAAAATTGAAGGGTTTTGTAGATGCTGAATATGCGGGAGATAGAGATGGTAGGAAATCGACTTCCTCTTACGTGTTTACCTTATCAAATTCATGTGTTAGTTGGAAATCACAGTTACAACATATTGTTGCATTATCTACAACTGAATCTAAGTATATTGCTACTACTGAAGCAATTAAAGAGGCCTTATAGTTTAGAGGTTTACTTCATGAACTATGTGTCTTGAATGAATATGTGGTAGTGTATTCTGATAGTCAATCATTTATACATTTGTGCAAGAACCCCGTTTTTCACAATCGTACTAAACACATTGATGTTAGACTCCACTTCATTAGAGATATAGTATCTCAAGAGGTGGTAAGACTTGAAAAGATCCACACCCACTACAACCCTTCCGATATGGGGGTGAAGGTACTGCCTCTAAACATTGGTACAGGTAAATAATTTCCAATTTTATTGGTTTTCTGTTAAAGGTGTCACTAATGGAAAACATTTTGTTTTGCATGTCCTTTGACACCAAGGTGGAAGTTGTTCGGCAATTTGTTGTCAAACGATCTCTCGGGCAATGATGTAACCTCGGTTCAATTGGCCTTGGCCGTATGATTAAACTTATGTCGACACTACTATCGAGACAACCCAATCCAATTTTCTACGGGCCATTAGAAGCAACCTATTTTAATAGCGTTGCTCGTGATCCGTCCCATTTACTTGGATGGCTACGATATTCATTTGGAGCCCAATACATTTTGTGTTAAGCCTCTTTTGGACAACTAAGTTAACCTACCCTAACTTACCATATATGGTCACACCTTTGGGCTATAACTCTTGGCTCCAAAATGGTTGTCTTCTTTAGTTCTCTCTGTGAGTTCTTCTCGGCTAACTCTCGGCCTCTTTCTCTCAACCAATTTGTGTGGTTTCTCTTGGACTATATTGATCTCATCTTGGCCAACTCTTTGTGGGTATGAGTAGCAACCGTATTTGGAAAGAAGAAAAGAGAGATTTGGGTGGGTCTCAATAGTGGTGGTGTCGACTTTTGGGGGAAACTGAGCCCGGTATCACTTGGGTATTGCTGGATTTTGGACTCAGGATTTATATTGTGAGAAGAATTTTGTACAACCAAACTTTCTTTGTTCTATTGTTGTCTCATTTATTGCCACGTGTCTAATTTTATATTACGGGTACCAAGCCTGTGATCTTCAACTTGGTAAACCAACATCATTCAGTTTTTATAGTAGAGCCAAAGTTTTAAAACAGTGGTGCTTCATGTACAGAGTACGGATACCTAACACTCACAACACCATGGGGTAGGTAGGACTTTTGGTATTTTTTTATAAAAGTGGATCCCACACTTGATACGAGTGTTGGTAGGAATTCTATGAACAGAATCTCTGTTAACCCAACAAAATTCTTTTTAAAATTGCCACGTTTAACATGACGCTAATGTCCAGAATCATTGGGGACACTGAGAGAAATTGTCTTGATATGAGTTTAAAGTTAATCATAATGAGAGCAAGTACGTGCAACAAACACAACCTTGGAAATTAAGCATTGGAATGCTTCCCACAAGGCAGAGGACAACTAAAATTCATTTGATTAGGAAATGAATAATGCTGGTTTACCAAGTCGAAAATAGAGTAGCGCGGTCGATAAAAATTAGATCACCTGTGAGTGAAAATTTGTTCTTTTTTAGATGTTATTAAATAAAAAATGAAAAGTAACGTGTGTCCATGTAGACAGTTTGCCCTGTTCTTGCCATAATCCCGAGAATTTTTATTTTATTTTATTTTTATTTTTTTTGGTAAATTCAAGGAAAAGTGGGCAAATATTCAAAATGGTGTACATGGGCGACGCCAATATCTTCAGCATGTTTGGGACTTGAGCGCTAAATATGTGGTCGACGATAGCGTTAATCGTTCAAGGCGCGCCTATGCATGTCTAGGTGCACATTATTACATATATATTATTTATTTATTTACAAATTTTAAAAGGTCAATTTTGTATTGGACGATATAGAGGATAAATTAGATGAAGAAAATGATATTGAATTGGAGTCCGATAAAGCATTAGATGAGATTTAAGCTCCTATACTATCTATATTATGTAATTATGATTTTGAAGCTTATCTTTTTATTGAAAACTCTGAAATAATGTATAAAATTCCTATAAATTTATTTTTGATGTTTGGTAGATACTGTTTTAGTTATTAAATGATTTTTAGGTTGATTAAAAAATTAAAGTATTATTAAAATAAGAAAACCATTTTTATGCTTAGGCCTCCCCTTGTTCAAAACTTAACCTCTACACTTCGCCTTGCATTATGCTTTTTAAACACTGATTGAATAATTGGATAAATAATTAGATCAATTAATGAGCTTGGTAAAAAAAAAATTTGATTGGAGCCACGATATTCTATTTTCAAACAAATATTGACTCTCTTTTTAAATAAATAGACATGCTTGCCCGATCCTGCCTATTAAAGACAACAATTTTGACATGAAACCGCCCCTCCTCCCGATTAGGTGGAATATCCCTGTCCCTAAGGGATGGGGCACCACAGAACTCACGTTTTTCGTTTCAAATAGCTGTTCCTATGGACACGACCCCGACCGATTTAACATCGTCATCTTTAACTAATTGAAGTGACCTTAATCGGTCTTAGCTCTTAGGTTTAAAAGCTCAATTTCTAACTCCTTGGGTCTCCAAAAGTAACTCCTTTATGTGAGGCCCCTGCTGACGGGCTTGCTGAGGTTATTTATACAGAAATCACTTGAAAGAAAATAGACACAAATAGCACTAAAATCTGTTTGTGATATGAAAACTAGTCATAGCTGGTTGTTACAACACAATAAATCTATAATTAACTTGAATATTTTGTTCAATTAATTCTTATTTTCTAATAATATTTGTTTATAGTTGCATTAACAAATTCAAATATTTAGGGGAGTGACTATACTAAAGTTCAAACAATTCGGATACATTAATAAACAACAGACAAAAAATCATGCTTGTTGGACGTCTACATGCACATAATATTTGATTGAAAACATAAAAATTTGTCCAAAAATGATCTCCTTTATTTCAAAAACCTCTTTTTGACAATTTTATCTTTTAAGTCTGAAATCATATGTTCACTTTTGCATGCCCAATTAATGACTAGATTGTGTTTATCATCATGTCAGGATATCGTGCCCATATTATTAAAAAGTTGGCTTCAATAGCGTCACAAATTTAAGATTGGATACATGACTATCACTCTTACGAAATATTAAGGATTCTTAAGGAATTTACCGAACAATATTATTATTTCTAAATTTAGTATTATTTTGTCAAATTATTGTCTCTTCTTAATAAAATCATAGTTTCCACTAGTGTTGTGTGTTGTAATTTTTGGTGAAAATTGAAGAAATCATTGTTCTACTCAAACTATTGGCAACAAATAATAGTAAATTTTCTCAAATGCTTGACGATAAAACTTGAAATTTTGAAAATTATAATTTTTAACATTTTGTCCTTCTGCTTATTATAATTGCTTTTAGGATACAGACAAGACTTAAAGCTGCAGTTGATGACACCATAATTACATTTAGTTGAAAGTAATTAGTACTGTTGTCAGAAAAAATTGACCTCTCTCATGAGCCTTGTTTAGTTTTTTGTTGCTATTTTGAGCCTTTAATT
>NW_019244510.1:0-637 GCF_002742605.1 Olea europaea var. sylvestris | reverse complement strand
AAAATGAAAAATGGCAAACCAACCGCAACCTTAGATTCCCTCTCTTTCCCGTACTAAAATGTGTGCAGAAAGATTGATATAAATTTTCATACTCGACCTCTTTCAGTTACAACCTTTTGTGGGTATTATTACCTACTGATCCTAACACATACCCTTTCAAACATTTCATATTTAAAAAAAATAAAAATCTTTTCAAATCAACTAGTCGTGGCTCACTTTTTTCCTAATGCAACCATTAAGATATACAACGCGACCTAAGCAAAAGTTGTAAAAAAGCTTGTGGGTAAGCTGTGAACCATTAAAACGAGAGAGAAAACGTACGTGTAGATAATAACGAGTCAATCTAAACCCTTTTATATATGTGCAGAGCTCTTGAGCAGTCGGAAAAAAAAAATTATGTGAAAATATGCATCTAGAAGTACGATTTGGCTTGCAAACCACGCTGTAATAAAGCATTATTTGGCCATGTAATGTTACAGACAGACAGACACATTTGTTGTATAGTGTTAGGATTGTGTGCACTAAAAGAGGCAGTATGCAAATCTCCATAGCACAAATTCACCCAAAAAAGTAAAATCAACACAAAGAAATGGTCACCCAGTTCGGCAATGTCTGGGGAGGGGGGGGGGGGGGGGGG
>NW_019244509.1:560-1546 GCF_002742605.1 Olea europaea var. sylvestris | reverse complement strand
TCAATTCCGTCATTTTTTACGACGGTGTCGGAATGGACTAAGTTTTGACAGGTTATTCAGAAATAAATTCCGGGCCAGGGGCATTTTCGTCATTTTTTGCGACAGTGTCGAAATTAGCTGAAATTTGGCAGGTTGATTGGAAATAAAAATCGCGTCGGGGCAATTTCGTCATTTTTCGCTACGGTATCGGAATGGGCTAAAATTTGATAGGTTGATCGGAAACAAAAATCGCGCCGGGGGCAATGTCGTCATTTTTCGCGGTGGTGTCGGACTGAGCTTAAATTTGGCAGGTTGATCGAAACAAAAATCGCGTCGTGGGCAATTTCGTCATTTTTTACGACGGTGTCGGAACCGTCTGAAATTTAACAGGTCGATTTGAAACAAAAATCATGCCAGGGGCAATTTCTTCATTTTTCGCGACGGTGTCGAAATGGGCTGAAATTTGGCAGGTTTATTGGAAACAAAAATCGCGCCGGGGGCAATGTCGTCAATTTTCGCTACGGTGTCGGAATGAGCTTAAATTTGGCAGGTTGATCGAAAACAAAAATCGCGCCGGGGGCAATTTCTTCATTTTTCGCGACGGTGTCGGAACCGTCTGAAATTTGATAGGTTGATTTGAAACAAAAATCGCGCCAGGGGCAAGTTCGTCATTTTTCGCGACGTTGTCGAAATGGGCTGAAATTTGGCAGGTTTATTGGAAACAAAAATCGCGCCGGGGGCAATGCCGTCATTTGTCGCGACGGTGTCAGAATGGGCTTAAATTTGGAAGGTTGATAGGAAATAAAAACCGCGCCGGGGGCAATTTCGTCATTTTTCGCGGCGGCGTCGAAATTGGCTGAAATTTGGCAGGTTGATTGGAAACAAAAATTGCGCCGAGGGTAATTTCGTCATTTTCAGCGATGGTGTCGGAATGGGCTAAGATTTGACAGGTTAATCGGAAACAAAAATCGCTCAGGGGGCAATTTCGTCATTTTTCGCGACGGTGT
>NW_019244509.1:0-199 GCF_002742605.1 Olea europaea var. sylvestris | reverse complement strand
TGGCAGGTCGACTGGAAACAAAAATCGCGCCGGGGGAAATTTCCTCATTTTTCGCGACTGTGTCGGAATGGGCTGAAATTTGGTAGGTTGACTGGAAACAAAAATCGCGCCAGGGACAATTTCGTCCTTTTTCGCGACGGTGTCGAAATGGGCCGAAATTTGGTAGGTTGATTGGAAACAAAAATCGCGTCGGGGGCAA
>NW_019244508.1:0-1546 GCF_002742605.1 Olea europaea var. sylvestris | reverse complement strand
AATTCCAATCGAGTTAGACAAGTAATTAGGTGAAAACAAACAAACCCGAAGTTATCATGAAATCAAAAACGACTTTTTATTGGGTCGATTCCAATCGAATTAGACTGGCAATTCGCCAAAAAGGAACAAACCGGACATTATCATGAAATCAAAAACCACTTTTCATTGGCTCAATTCCAAATGAATTAGACTGCGAATTTGCGAAAGATGAACAAACCCAATGCTATCATGAAATCGAAAGCCACTTTTCACTGGCTTGATTCTAATCGAATAAGACGAGCAATTTGCCAAAAACAAACGAACCCGAAGTTATCACGAAATCAAAACCTGGCTTGATTCCGATCGAATTAGACTAGCAATTCACCGAAAACGATCAAACCCGAAATTATAATGAAATCAAAAACCACTTTTCATTGGCTCGATTCCAATAGAATTAGACTAGCAATTCACTAAAAACAAACAAACCCGAAGTTATCATGAGATCAAAAACCACTTTTCATTGGCTCGATTCCAATCGAATTAGACTCGCAATTTGTCGAAAACAATCAAACCCGAAGTTATCATGAAATTGAAAACCACTTTTCATTTGCTCGATTCCAATCGAATTAGACTAGCAATTTTTCTAAAACGATCAAACCCGAAGTTATCATGAAATCGAAAGCCACTTTTCATTGGCTCGATTCCAATCGAATTAGACTAGCAATTCGTCGAAAATGATCAAACCCGAAGTTATCATGAAATCAAAAACCACATTTCATTGGCTCGATCCTAATCGAATTAGACTAGTAATTAGCCAAAAACTAACCAACCCGAAGATTTCATTAAATCAAAAACTACTATTCATTAGCCCGATTCCAGTCGAATTAGTCTAGTAATTCGTCGAAAATGATCAAACCCAAAGTTATCTTGAAAACAAAAACAACTTTTCATTGGCTCGATTCCAATCGAATTAGACTAGCAATTTTTCTAAAACGATCAAACCTGAAGTTATCATGAAATCGAAAGCCACTTTTCATTGGCTGGATTCCAATCGAATTAGACTAGCAATTCGCCGAAAATGATCAAACCCGAAGTCATCATGAAATCAAAAACCACATTTCATTTGCTCAATATTAATCAAATTAGACTAGCAATTAGACGAAAACTAACCAACCTGAAATTATCATTAAATCAAAAACGACTATTCATTGTCGAATTAGACTAGTAATTCGCCGAAAATGATCAAACCCGAAGTTATCTTGAAAACGAAAACCACTTTTAATTGGCTCGATTCCAATCGAATTAGACTAGCAATTTTTAAAAAAACGATCAAACCTTAAGTTATCATGAAATCGAAATCCACTTTTCATTGGCTCGATTCCAATCGAATTAGACTAGCAATTCGCTGAAAATGATCGAACTCGAAGTTATTATGAAATCAAAAACCACTTTTCATTTGCTCAATTTTAATCGAATTAGACTACCAATTAGCAGAAAACGAACAAACCTGAAGTTATCATGAAATCAAAAACCACTTTTCATTGGCTCTATTCTAGTCGAATTAGAC
>NW_019244507.1:0-1546 GCF_002742605.1 Olea europaea var. sylvestris | reverse complement strand
GAAAAAAAAAAAAAAAAAAAAGAAAAAGAAAAAGAAAAAAAGGCTAAAATGAATAATTTCCTAAATTAGATACATTTGGGAAGATGAGAAACCAAAATCATGTCGAGAAAGGACTGAAGCTCAACAAAGAATCAAAATAGGGACCAAAAAGCAAAAATCCAAAATCTATAGGTGGATCGTATGCGCTACCAATAGATTAGTGTGGGCAAGGTACCTTGTCTCAAAACCTCAGAGCAGGACTCTACAATGCACACACAAACCCATATGCAATGCCCGCACGTGGGGTGATTTCTCAGACTAATTGGCTGAATCCTAGTTTGATTCAAACTCCTTTTGGGATGAACTTCTTACTCTTATTAGACCTAATTGAGGTAGCCATTGATAGGAAACATCACATTGGATCACAAAGAAGAAGTCTAGCATGAGAATCAAGACAATTAACATATAGAGATTGAAAAATGAAGGCCCGATTTCAAGATTCAAGAAGAGAATGTTCATTTTCCATGTTTCTTTCATTATTCTTAGTTTTGGGTGATGTCATGTCAATTCTTTCGGCATAATTTACATATGAATATAATAGGCTAATTCTTGTCACGTATTGGATGAAGATGAAACCTATTTCTTATTTATTTTAATTCAAAATAAGCAGTTTAGTTAATTTTTTATTATTCTTGATTGCATGCTTATTTGCATTAATTGATTGTGTGATCATCAGTTAAATTTATGGTTGCTAATTATAGTGCTAAAAAGTTTAAAATTAGTTTAGAATATTGCAAGATTAACACATGAATAATGAATGCTAGGAATAACAATATTACGTGTGTAATTATCTAGATAATCGTGTAATTTAATGAGTTCTACTCATTTGAATTTGGACTGGGAATATATGGTCGTGACTAGAATAGATTTAATTTATCGTTTAAAAGAATGTTAAATATTATAGGTTTATCGATTTTCAAGAATGCATGAACAAGACTAAATTACATAATCAATAATGAAATAGATAACAATAGGAAAATTTGTAGTTCAATACACTCATTTCATATACTTGCAAACCAACATTTTATATATTTGTTAGATTAACTTAGACTAATTTCAAAACACAAATTTCTTTTATCACACACTTTGAATCTGATAAAACAATAGTACACTTTGATTGAATTTTATTCTTTGCGGGACGTTACACGCTACTTATGACGTATTATTTGTCAACGATCCCGTATGTTTGCCGGATTTCCACGATCAATTACCTTATTAAACATTGTAGTATGACAAGGGATTGGTGTCTGATGTAGTGATGCTGTTATCATTGATAGTAAATGTGGAGCTGATGCTTGAAAGTGGAGTTAATCCTCCTACTTCAGTGTCAATTACTTGCGAAGTTCTTTGGATGGTTGTAGGCCTCCTAGAGAGCCTAATATCCTCCAAATCCCTGGCAACTTCTGTCATTGTTGGCCGTCTTGTCCCATTCAAATTCAAGCATCGATATGCTATATTAGCAACAGAACTTATCTCTTCATCCTTGAAGTGCTCTGAAATTTTTGGA
>NW_019244506.1:0-1546 GCF_002742605.1 Olea europaea var. sylvestris | reverse complement strand
TGTAGTGTAATAATTGATGGCGGTAGTTGTACTAATGTAGCTAGCACTAACATGGTGGAAAAGTTGGGCTTAACACTATTAAATCATCCTAGACCTTATAAGTTACAATGGCTAAATGAATGTGGGGAGGTCAAGGTGACAAAAATGGTGTTGATTAATTTTTTCATTGGTAGATATCAGGATGAGGTAATGTCTGACGTTATACCTATGCATGCGGGGCATATTTTGTTGGGAAGACCATGGTAGTATGATAGAAAAGCAATGCATGATGGGTACAGAAATAAGTACAACTTTATAAAAGCTGGGAGGTCAATCTCTCTTGCGCCATTAACACCGGCACAAGTATATGAGAACCAAGTTCAACTGAAAAAATGAAGAATGGAGAGTGAAAGAGTTAGAAAAACAAAGAGAAAAAAGTGAGGTCGCCAATAAAGAGGAAAAAAGAGTGGGGCCACATGAGAG
Source organism: Olea europaea var. sylvestris (assembly GCF_002742605.1). NCBI lineage: Eukaryota > Viridiplantae > Streptophyta > Magnoliopsida > Lamiales > Oleaceae > Olea > Olea europaea. Next base: position 1,084 of record NW_019244506.1, on the reverse strand, counting down.
AAAAGAAAGAGAGTCTTCCGAGAGGGGAGAAAAGCCGAAACAAAATTTCTTTGTGAGATGGAGTGAGTTGAAAAAGACAATAGTTGAGAGACAACAAATGATATTGTTGGTTTACAAGGAGTCAATCCTCAACTTTGAGGAGCATAATATATCCCTCCCTAGTTTAGCTATTTCTTTGTTGCAGGAATTTGATGATCTATTTTCGGAGGATGTGCTTAGTGGGTTACCACCCATTAGAGGAATTGAGCATCAGGTTGATTTCATCCCTGGCGCTGTCATTTTGAACCGACCGGTTTATCGGAGTAATCCAGATAAGACAAAGGAGCTTCATAGGCAAGTTGAGGAATTGATGAGCAAGGGATATGTAAGGAAAATCATGAGTCCATGTGCAGTACTTGTGTTGCTGGTGCTAAAGAAAGATGGGTCTTGGAGAATGTGCATGGATTGTAGAGTCATCAACAACATTACGGTAAAGTATCGTCACCCAATTCCTAGGCTAGATGATATGTTAGATGAGCTACATGGTGCATGTTTGTTTAGTAAAATTGACCTCAAAAGTGGATATCATCAAATTCGCATGAGGGAGGGTGATGAATGAAAACCAGCTTTTAAAACTAAATATGGGTTGTATGAATGGTTAGCCATGCTGTTTGGACTCAAAAATGCACCAAGCACTTTTATGAGATTAATGAATCATGTTTTGCGTGCTTTTATTGGAAAATTTGTTGTAGTTTATTTTGACGACATTTTAATCTCTAGCAAGAGTCTTGATGAGCATGTGGAACATCTAAAATGTGTGCTTGTGGTTTTAAGAAAGGAATAACTTTATGCTAATTTTAAAAAGTGTACATTTTGTATGGATAGGGTTGTATTCTTAGACTTTGTGGTTAGTGCTAACGGTGTAGAGGTAAATGAAGAGAAAATAAAAGCTATTAAGGATTGGCCAACACCTAAATAACCGAGGTTCGAAGTTTTCATGGATTGGCTAGTTTTTATAGGCATTTTGTTAGAGATTTTAGCACAATCACCACACCCTTAACTGAAATTGTCAAGAAAAATGTAGGATTTCATTGGGGGTTAGAGC
>NW_019244505.1:0-1546 GCF_002742605.1 Olea europaea var. sylvestris | reverse complement strand
ATTGGAATCGAGCCAATTAAAAGTGGTATTTGATATCATGATAACTTCGGGTCTGTTCATTTTTGGTTAATTGCTAGTCTAATTCGATTGGAATCTTGCCAATAAAAAGTGGTATTTGATTTCATGATAACTTTGGGGTTGTTCATTTTTGGCGAGTTGCGAGTCTAATTCAATTGGAATCGAGCCAATGAAAAGAGGCTTTTGATTTCATGATAACTTCGGGTTTGTTAGTTTTTGGCGAATTGCTAGTCTAATTCGATTGGAATCGACCCAACGAAAAGTGGGATTTGATTTCATTATAACTTTGGGGAAAAGTGGAATTTGATTTCATTATAACTTCGGGTTTGTTCATTTTCAGCGAATTACTAGTCTTATTCGATTGGAATCGAGCCAATGAAAAGGCGCTTTTGATTTCATGATAACTTCGGATTTGTTCATTTTTGGCAAATTGCTATTTTAATTCGATTGGAATCTTGCTAATGAAATGTGGTATTTGATTTCATTATAACTTCGGAGTTGTTCATTTTTGGCGAATTACTAGTCTAATTCGATTGGAATTGACCCAATGAAAAGTGGCTTTTGATTTCGTGATAACACTAGGTTTCTACGTTTTTGATGAATTGTTAGTCTAATTCGATTGGAATCGAGTTAATGAAAAGTGGTTTTTGATTTCATGATAACTTTGGGTTTGTTCATTTTCGGCAAATTACTTGTCTAATTCGATTAGAATCAAGCCAATGAAAAGGCGCTTTTGATTTCATGATAACTTCGGGTTTGTTCGTTTTTGGCAAATTGATAGTCTAATTCGATTGGAATCATGCCAATGAAATGTTGTATTTGATTTCATGATAACTTCGGGGTTGTTCATTTTTGGAAAATTGCTAGTCTAATTCAATCAGAATCGACCCAATGAAAAATCATTTTTGATTTCATGACAACTCCGGGTTTGTACGTTTTTGGCAAATTGCTAGTCTAATTCGATTGGAATCGAGCAGACAAAAAGTGGTTTTTGATATCTTGATAACTTTGGGTCTTTTCATTTTTGTCGAATTGCTAGTCTAATTCGATTGGAATCGACCCATTGAAAAGTGGTTTTTGATTTCATGATAACTTCAGGTTTGTTCATTTTCGGCGAATCGCTAGTCTAATTCGATTGGAATCGAGTCAATGAAAAGTGGTTTTTGATTTCATGATAACATTGGGTTTGTTCATTTTTGGCGAATTACTAGTCTAATTCGATTGGAATCAAGCCAATGAAAAGGCGCTTTTGATTTCATGATAACTTCGGGTTTGTTCGTTTTTTGGCAAATTGCTAGTCTAATTCGATTGCAATCTTGCCAATGAAATGTTGTATTTGATTTCATGGTAACTTCAGGGTTCTTCATTTTTGGCAAATTGCTAGTCTAATTCGATTTGAATCGGCCCAATGAAAAATGGTTTTTGATTTCATGATAACTCTGAGTTTGTACGTTTTTGGCGAATTGCTAGTCTAATTCGATTGGAATCGAGCGAACAAAAAGTGGTTTTTGATATCTTGATAAGTTCG
>NW_019244504.1:0-1546 GCF_002742605.1 Olea europaea var. sylvestris | reverse complement strand
ACCGATTCTCGCAATGATTGAACATATTCGCAGCAAGTTGCAACAGTGGTTTCATGACCGACGTGAAGAATCCCAAAATTGCATGAGTGTACTAGCTCCGGCACAAGAAGATCGACTATTCAAAACTCTGGAAGTGGCAAAAGCTCTATTTGTGGAACCACTAGATCAATTTCACTTCTCCATGAGATGCGGGCGTAATGTTGGATACATTGTAGAATTGAATGACAATACCTGCACGTGTAGAAAATTTCAGTTGGAAAGTTTTCCATGTGCACATGCTGTCGCAGTGGCTATGTATAGAGGATTTCCACCACACAGCTTGTGCAGTCATTATATGACTGATTTTTGGAGAGCAGCGTATGCCGAAACTATATTTCCTCTACCAAATGAAGTCGAGTGGTAAGTTCTTGATTATATTGTAGCACTTAATAATTTGTTGCCACCTGAAACTCCACCGCGTACTCCTGGTCGTAGACGGACGTCTAGAATACCATTTACAGAAGAGTTTCCACAACCGCGTAAGTGCGGGAGGTGCGGCGCTACAAGATATACACGTCGATTTTGTACAAACCAGATCCCACTAAACAATGACTCGACGGATGTGTAGTATCTATATAAATCATATGTATTCTCTATTTGTCATGTGTTTGTGATTTTCTGAATTTAAATCGGATGTAATCTTTATCACATTGTTTAATTATTATTTTTATTTTTATCACATTTGTCATATGTATTTTCTATGTGTCATGTATTTGTTTGTTTTCTTTTAAAATAAGTGAGACAACGATATATATTAACTAACAATATGGAGAGATTACTATTTCTTTAATTAATTATCTTAATTGGTTAGGTAAAAAAAATATTATTCAATTTAATTTATTCGTTACATATTTCGTTAATTATGTATATTATTTATTTCATATTTGAATAATATTTATTCGATTTTTCCTTTTACTATTTCTTTAATTAATTATCTTAATTGGTTAGGTAAAAAAAATATTATTCAATTTAATTTATTCGTTACATATTTCGTTAATTATGTATATTATTTATTTCATATTTGAATAATATTTATTCGATTTTTCCTTTTACTATTTCTTTAATTAATTATCTTAATTGGTTAGGTAAAAAAAATATTATTCAATTTAATTTATTCGTTACATATTTCGTTAACCATGTGTTTTATTTATTTCATATTTAATTACTCTATTTCGATTGTTTATTTGAATAATATTTATTCGGTTTTTCCTTTTACTATTTCTTTAAGTAATTATTTTAATTGGTTAAGTAAAAAAAATATTATTCAATTTAATTTATTCGTTACATATTTCGTTAATTATGTATATTATTTATTTCATATTTAATTACTCTATTTCGATTATTTATTTGAATAATATTTATTCGATTTTTCGTTTTACTATTTCTTTAATTAATTATCTTAATTGGTTAGGTAAAAAAATATGATTCAATTTAATTTATTCGTTACATATTTCGTTAATTATGTATATTATTTATTTCATATTTAATTACTCTATTTCGATTATTT
>NW_019244503.1:0-1546 GCF_002742605.1 Olea europaea var. sylvestris | reverse complement strand
CCAAATTCATTTCGTCTCGGTATTATCACTTTCAGAGCACCAATTTGTTAGGTGACTGTTAGGTGACTTATATGGTAAGAGAGAGAAGTCCGTATCGATAACTGAGTAGGAATCAAATTGCTCTATACAAGACATTGGATTTTTAATTGAAAGTTATTGTAAGCTTAAATGACTCTGACTGATAAAAGATTAAAAAATTGATTTTCTCAGTGTACAGAGAAAAAATTACAGAATATCTACAGGTTCTCCCATGGGTGTGAGCTCCATGTGAATATTATTTTGCAAAAAATAAACTACCCATCCCACTATTGAATCTGTAATGCTTCTGTGAAATTTCTCCAGTGTAGCTTGACTCTTCAAAAAATATAAAGATTACATGTGATTGCTGGTGGATCGAATGGATAAGTCACAAAATTTGTACCATTAAATGAGTTTTCTGCACAAGAGCTTCAGTTTATCCCTTTTTCTGTGTTGTTGCACAGACGAAAATGGCCAATTGTTGAAAATATCTGTCAGACCAAAATAATTTCTATAGCATTTGAGATATATTTAATTGAGAGGGTTTGTTTCCATTTTTGTAAAAATGAGAAGAAAAATATAGTCGTTATGAGTCTCACATAAGAGATATAAATTTAAATTTGGTGGATTGATGTGAAAAAATGGGAAATAAACAGGGGATTAATTAAGTTAAAAAAAATTAGGGAAAAAACGATTTAATTGAGCTAAATCAGTCTGCTAGGTGACTTATATTATAGAGAGAGAAGTGAGCATTGATAATTGAGTCGGAATCAAATTGTTCTTTACGAGGCATTGGGGTTTTCATTGAAAGTTATTGCACGCGTAAATGACCCTAGCTAAAAGATTAAAAAAGTATAAAGATTCCATGTGGTTGCTGGTCACAGAAGATAAAATATGTTAATGAGGCAAAAAAAATTGAAAACCTTTATTACAATTAAAATATTGCACAATAAACAATAAATGTGACATAAATGTAGCCCCTGTTTGTTTTTTATTTTTCACCATTAAAATGAAAAATATGATCGTTATTTATCACATCAAACCATTAAATTTGAATTTCTATCTCTTGTGTGGGGTCCATAACGATTATATTTTTCATTTTCTTTTTTCAAAAAAAGGGAAACAAACGCCCCCATAATTACCCATTTAAAAATCTAAAAGTAAGGGACACAATTATTTTCATAACTCTTTAAACATACTTTTGTAATATCACCCATTAAGAAATCCAAAAGTTTATTAAAAGGTTGAATCTCAACCTTAAGAGTCCTCCATCGCCCCGTTTTTGAAGTATCATAAGAGAGGTTAATCGCGGGGTGTACCCCAACAGGCTAAGGAACAAGAGTTGCATGTACATTGGTGCCCACAAAGAATCTCAATTCATATTTCAAGGATCGAACCTTCACATTGCGACTGTCAACAAGGATGAGTATGCTTCACCCTTATCATTTCCACCACTGAAATATGCCTCGGGGGACGGCTGGTAATTTTATTTAAATTATGTTGCATAGAGTAACTCTACTTTGATTTG
>NW_019244502.1:0-1546 GCF_002742605.1 Olea europaea var. sylvestris | reverse complement strand
GGTTTTTAGCCAAAATCCTTTTTGTTTGGGCCTCCGAATAATTAATTTTCGTATTAATTATGTGAGGTTGAAGAAGTGCTGGATAGAAAATTAACAAAGCAAAATCGCACCAGGAGCAATTTTGTCGTTTGTCGCGACAGTGTGGAAATGGGACGAAATTTTGTAGGTTGATTGGAAACAACCCGTGAAATTGGACTCGGGGCACAGACTCGGGATCACGGGATTTTTGCCAAATTCCTTCGTTTGGGGCACCGAATAATTAATTTTCGTATTAATTATGTCAGGTTGAAAAAGTGCTGGACCGAAAATTAACAAAGCAATACCGCATCAGGGGCAATTTTGTCATTTGTCGCGACGGTGTCGGAATGGGCCGAATTTTTGCAGCTTGATTGGAAACGGCTCGAGAAATTGAACTCGGGGCATAGACCCGGGATCACGGGATTCTAGCCAAATTCCTTCGTCTTGGCCTTCGAATAATTAATTTCCTCATAAATTATGTTAGGTTGAAGAAGTGCTGGACAGAAAATTAACTAAGCAAAATCGCACCAGGTGCAATTTTGTCATTTGTCGCGACGGTGTCGCAATGGGCCAAAATTTGGCAGGTTTATTGGAAACGGCCCGCGAAATTTGACTCGGGATACAAATCTGGGATCACGGGATGTTAGCCAAATTCCTTCTTTTAGGCCTCCGAACAATTAATTTTCGTATTAATTATGTCAGGTTGAAGAAGTGCTGGACAGAAAATTAACAAAGCAAAACTGCAATAGGGCCAATTTTATCATTTGTCACGACGGTGTCCGAATGGGCCAAAATTTGGCAGGTCGATTGGAAACGGCCCGCGAAATTGGACTCGTGGCATATACCCGGGATCACGGGATTTTAACCAAATTTCTTCGTTTGGGCCTCCAAATAATTAATTTCCTTATAAATTATGTCAGGTTGAAGAAGTGCTGGATAGAAAATTAACAAAGCAAAACCTCACTAGTGGCAATTTTGTCACTTGTCGCGACGGTGTCGGAATGGGCCGAAATTTGGTAGATTGGTTGGAAACGGCCCACGAAATTGGACTCGGGGCAAAGACCCGGGATCACGAGATTTTAGTCAAATTCCTTCGTTCGGGGCACCGAATAATTAATTTTCGTATTAATTATGTCAGGTTGAAGAAGTTTTGGAGAGAAAATTAACAAAGAAAAATTGCACCAGGGGCAATTTTGTCATTTTTTGCGACGGAGTCGGAATGGGCCGAAATTTGGCGCATTTATTGGAAATGGCCCGCGAAATTGGACTCGATGCACAGACCCGGTATCACATGATTTTAGCTAAATTCCTTCGTTTGGGCCTCCAAATAACTAATTTCCGTATTAATTATGTCAGGTTGAAGAAGTGCTAGAAAGAAAATTAACAAAGAAAAACCGCACCAGGGGCTATTTCGTCATTTGTCGCGACGGTGGAGGAACGGGCCGAAATTTGGCAGGTCGATTGTAAATGGCCTGCGAAATATGACTCATGGCATAGAACCGGGATCATGGGATTTTAGCCAAATTCC
>NW_019244501.1:0-1546 GCF_002742605.1 Olea europaea var. sylvestris | reverse complement strand
GGTTGATCGGAAACAAAAATAGCGCCGGGGGCAATTTCGTCATTTTACGCGACTGTGTCGGAATAGACTTAAATTTGGCAGGTCGATCGGAAATAAAAATCGCACCGGGTCAATTTCGTCTTTTTCCGCGACTGTGTCGGAATGGGTTTAAATTTGGCAGGTTGATCGGAAATAAAAATCGCGCCGGGGGAAATTTCGTCATTTTTCGCGACTGTGCCGAAATGGGTTAAAATTTAGCAGGTTGATCGGAAATAAAAATCGCGCCGGGGGCAATTTCGTCATTTTTCGCGACTTTGCCGAATTGGGCTAAAATTTTTACTGGTTGATCGGAAATAAAAATCGCGCCGAGGGCAATTTCATCATTTTACGCGACTGTGTCTGAATGGGCTTAAATTTGGTAGGTTGATCGGAAATAAAATTCGCGCCGGGGGCAATTTCGTCATTTTTCACGACTGTGCCGAAATGGGCAAAAATTTGACAGGTAGATCGGAAACAAAAGCCGCGCCGGGTCAATTTCGTCTTTTTTCGCGACCGTGTCGGAATGGGCTTAAATTTGGCAGGTTGATCGGAGATAAAAATCGCGCCGAGGGCAATTTCGTCATTTTTCGCGACTTTGCCGAATTGGGCTAAAATTTGACTGGTTGATCGGAAACAAAAATAGCGCCGGGGGCAATTTCGTCATTTTACGCGACTGTGTCGGAATCGACTTAAATTTGGCAGGCCGATCGGAAATAAAAATCGCGCCGGGGGCAATTTCGTCATTTTTCACGACTGTGCCGAAATGGGCAAAAATTTGACAGGTAGATCGGAAACAAAAGCCGCGCCGGGTCAATTTCGTCTTTTTTCGCGATTGTGTCGGAATGGGCTTAAATTTGGCAGGTTGATCGGAAATAAAAATCGCGCCGGGGGCAATTTCGTCATTTTACGCGACTGTGTCGGAATGGGCTTAAATTTGGCAGGTTGATCGGAAATAAGAATCGCGCCGGGGGCAATTTCGTCATTTTTCACGACTGTGTCGAAATGGGCTTAAATTTGACAGGTAGATCGGAAACAAAAACCGCGCCTGGTCAATTTCGTCTTTTTTCGCGACCGTGTCGGAATGGGCTTAAATTTGGCAGGTTGATCGGAAATAAGAATCGCGCCGGGGGCAATTTCGTCATTTTTCACGACTGTGTCGAAATGGGCTTAAATTTGACAGGTAGATCGGAAACAAAAACCGCGCCGAGTCAATTTCTTATTTTTTCGCGACTGTGTCTGAATGGGCTTAAATTTGGCTGGTTGATCGGAAATAAAAATCGCTCCGGGGGCAATTTCGTCATTTTTCGCGACTGTGCCGAGATGGGCCAAAATTTGACTGGTTGATCGGAAAAAAAAATAGCGACGTGGGCAATTTCGTCATTTTGCGCGACTGTGTCTGATTGGGCTTAAATTTGGCAGGTTAATCGGAAATAAAAACCGCGCCTAGGGCAATTTCGTCATTTTTCGCGAATGTGCCGAAATGGGCTAAAATTTGACTGGTTGATCGGAAACAAAACCGCGCCGGGTC
>NW_019244500.1:0-1546 GCF_002742605.1 Olea europaea var. sylvestris | reverse complement strand
CCATCACTTCTTCAACCTGACATAATTAATAAGGAAATCTATTATTCGAAGGGCCCTAACGAAGGAATTCGGCTAAAATCCCGTAATCCCGGGTCTGTGACCCGAGTCCAATTTCACTGGCAGTTCCAATTAAGCTGCCAAATTTCGACCCATTCCGACACCGTCGTGATAAATGACAAAATTGCACTTGGTGTGGTTTTTATTTATTAATTTTCTGTCCATCACTTCTTCAACCTGACATAATTAATAAGGAAATTAATTATTCGGAGGGCCCTAACAAAAGAATTTGGCTACAATCCCGTGATCTCGGGTCTGTGCTATGAGTCCAATTTCGCGGGCCGTTTCCCAACAACCTGCCAAATTTCGGCCCATTCCGACATCATCGCGACAATTGACAAAATTGCCCCTATTGCGATTTTTATTTGTTAATTTTCGGTCCAGCACTTCATCAACTCGAGATAATTAATACGAAAATTAATTATTCAAAGGCCCAAACGAAAGAATTTAGCTAAAATCCCATGATCTCGGGTCTGTGCCGCGAGTCCAATTTCGCGGGCCATTTCCAATCAACCTGCAAACTTCGGCCAATTTCGACATCGTCGTGACAAATGACAAAATCGCCCCTTGTGCGATTTTTCTTTGTTAATTTTCCATCCAGCACTTCTTCAACGTAACATAATTAAGACTGAAATTAATTATTTGGAGGTCCAAACGAAGGAATTTTCCTAAAATCCCGCGATTCTGGGTTTGTACCCTGAGTCTGATTTTGGGGGCCGTTTCCAATCAATCTGCCAAATTTTGGCCCATTCCGACACCGTCGCGACAAATGGCAAAATTGACCCTGGTGCGGTTTTTCTTTGTTAATTTTCTATTCAGCACTTCTTCAACCTGACATAATTATTATGGAAATTAATTATTCGGAGGCCCAAATGAAGAAATTTGGCTAAAATCCCATGATCTCGGGTCTGTGCCCCGAGTCCAATTTCACGGGCCGTTTCCAATCAACCTGGCAAATTTCGCCCCATTTCGACTCCGTCGCGACAATTGACAAAATTACCCCTGGTGCGATTTTGCTTTGTTAATTTTCTGTCCATCACTTCTTCAATCTTACATAATTAATAAGGAAATTAATTATTCGGAGGCCCAAACGAAGGAATTTGCCTGAAATCCCGTGATCCCGGGTCTGTGCCTCGAGTCCAATTTCGCGGGTTTTTTCTAGTCAACCTGCCAAATTTTGGCACATTCGGACACCGTCGCGACAAATGACAGAATTTCCCCTGGAGCGATTTTGCTTTGTTAATTTTTCTTTCCAGCACTTCTTCAACCTGACATAATTAATAAGGAAATTAATTATTCGGAGGCCCAAACAAAAGAATTTGGCTAAAATCCAGTGATCTCAGGTCTGTGCACCGAGTCCAATCTCCCAAGCGGTTTCCAATCAAGCTATAAAATTTCGACCCATACCGACACCGTCGCGACAATTGACAAAATTGCCCCAGGTGTGGTTTTGCTTTGTTAATTTTCTGGTCATCACTTCTTCAACCTG
>NW_019244499.1:60460-85052 GCF_002742605.1 Olea europaea var. sylvestris | reverse complement strand
GGTGTTCTTGTAACTGCTTCTTTAATTCTTGTAGTTCCTTTTGGACCATTCGGTATGGGGCCTTAGATACTGGTGCTGCCCCAAAAATTAGGTCTATGGTGAATTCCAAGTGTCTATTGGGTGGAATACCAGATAGATCTTCTGGAAACACATCTACGAATTCCCGTACTACTGGTACATCTTCAACCCTTATCGTCTCTTGTTTCCCACCTGAGATACTTACTAGATATCCTTGACATATTTCTTTTCTCAACATCTTCTTAGCATGTAACGCCGATACTAGTCGAATAAGGGGTTCCGTCTTCATTCCAAGGAACGAAAATGGTTCCCCTCCTGGCTTCTGAAATGATACTCCATTTCCTTACATCGGATGGTGGCGTAATTACAACCTAACCAATCCATGCCTAGTATTACATCAAATCCTTCATTTCTATCATGTATAGGTTTGCTTCCATTGGTTTTTCCTCAACTTCGATACTTACTGACTTGGCTATTCTATCAGTATTCAAAGCGTTGCCCGAAGGAATACTAAAGCAAAGAAGATAGTATTTTATTTCTTGACATAAAGGAAGTTCATACAGGGATTTGAATCTAATTCCTATAAGTTCTACGGATCTTCTTTGGCGGAGCTTCATCTTCGGAGAAGTCTTCCACCTCAGGTCTGGACTCTACGTCCATCTCAACCTGTGGCTCAGCCTCAGGATCATTCTCTAAATCATCCTCGAGTTCTTCTTCGGGATCTTCTTCCTCAGCCAAAGGTTCCTCCTCAAGCTCCTCATGGATTACATCATCCCACAAATCAATTAGGGCATGACAATACCTCTCAAACTCGAACAGGTTTGGGTTGCCTTCTAACATTTCATCCCTAATCGTGACTCCCATATCTCCCCATTGATGTGGGTGGGAGTGTATGAGGTTATTTATGGCCTCAATATGCGTGATCTCCATACCAGCATTAACCGTTGTCATGCATCTCTCATAGATGTCATACACATGTTCGCTAAGCAGTCGGGTCAGATCAGTTACATGGTTTTCATGGGAATGAATAGCAATTCTACGGTTCAATGCTTCTCTATATGCCCTAGCCATTCTACGAGCCATATCTGTTGCATTTTCACATACATCATACTTTTTCTTTGCTTAAAGATAACATGCAAATATTTAAACTTTCATATCATGCAATTCCCTTTAAGCCCTTAGCTTTTGCCCAAGTCCATTACATATCTTTAAATAACACATCTCTAAATCATATCAAAGCATCATAAGATAAACATAATCATTAACTTTAAACATGAACATACCTGGGCCATAGGATGAGATTGATGGATGGATGCACGATGCCATGGAATACCTTAAACTTTTCATTTTCCTTTTGTTTAAAAAAAAACGTACTTGGTCTACAGAACTGGCTAAACCTTGCTCTGATACCACGCTATAACGCCCCGACCCCTAGTGGATCGGAACGCTACTTACTTTACTTAGCTTAACCGGTGGTTTAGTAACAAGTGTATACATTTTTGAGGAAGCTTACATCTTCGGATAATAATTTAAATAAAAATACTTCAAATACTTTAAACAAAAACACTGAATCATTTTTCAAAACAACAAAATCTAATTTGTTTGAAGAAAACATAACTTGTATTCTGTGTTATTCAAAACTTTAAAGAAATAACATTGGAAAACATTTCATAAAAATAAATCCAAATCACTTATTCATCGGATTTCCATGGGCTCGTTGCATCACTCTCCATCTTCTTCTCCATCCATGCCCGTGGTAGAATTCCTTCAATCTGTAGAGATGAGATTAAACCCGTGAGTTGAAAAACTCAATAGGTGTCATAGGTGCATTCGTGATCAAGCAATACATTTCAAAACATTAACTTTATAACTTTTCATACATGCCGTACCCGGAGGCACCATTTGACATGAAGGGGTATGCCGTATCCGAGGGCACCATTTGACATACGAACATTTCTTCAACATAGAGGGGTATGCCGTACCGGAGTACCATTTGACATACAACCATTAACAAAGAGGGATATGCCGTACCGGAGTACCATTTGACATACAAACATTAACATGAATCGAAACTTATAACTTAACACGATTAAATACATTTCACCTCTACCTACCTTGATTGATGCTTTTGAAACTTTGAAAACTTTGATTGAAAACTTCGATGAAACTTGGACGTTGAAAGAAATGCACTCCTTGGATATTTGAAAACCGTTGAGAATTGATGCTTGAAGACATTCCTTGATAGTACCTAAAACTTCTATGAAAAATGCTTAAAAACACTTCTTGAACTTCTAGGAAAAATAGTTTTCCTCCCTCTCTTTTTCTCTCTTGGAAACTATTTCTTTAGTATGTAATAGCTCTTGCTTTTAGTCTGAGAAAAATGAGTGAAATGAGGTCTCTATTTATAGGTAAATATCCCATAACTTAAAGCAAATGAAGGGTCAAATTTCATTTAAGAGAGAAAACATGGGTGCCATTTAAGTTTGAGGTTAAAAGCTTCAATTTAGTGGGGTTTAGAAGCAAGCTGAGAAGGCGTAACTTGATTTGAATCTATCTCCCTTATTGAGCCAATTCGTTTATCAAGCCCCGATGACATGACTCATTTCGGGTGCACGGGTGGACTGTGCTCGTCTGGTTTTCCTAAAGGACTACTCGATGCATTCCCCATACCATATGCTTAACGATCACAAGCATTTCAAAAAAACCTCGCTGTTCGAATTATGCATGAACTGAACCTGACCTTGGAAACAGATGCCTTGCGCCTAGACCGATAGCCCACGAATTCAAATGATCAAACCGAAGACGACCTTCGTTTGGTAGATAGTGAAGGTCCCTTCCAGGGATGTTCTGTGCGTAGACCTTGAGCTCCCTGATTTCCCATAAAGCTACTAATCCACCTTGTATTGATTGATGATACCATCCTCCTCTCATTGTACAAGAGATGTAGAGTAGCTTGACGTTTAAACGTGGTGCATTTCAGGTAGATTCGGTCGATCGGTTGTAGTCTGATTGACACTGCACAGCCTTCAGTATTTCTATCATAACTTCTTCTTTCGATATCCAATCCAATTGAGGTAATTCAAAGTGCGTTGGAAAGCTAACTCAAAGAGCTTCAACTTTTGTTTAGATATCATTTTCTAAATCGAATGTTTCCTATGTCAAAAATGGGTCTCAAATGAGACTAAAAATCTGAAGTATATTTTAGTCATCCAATATTCATGTCTTAGTGCCACTAAGGTGTCGAGAATTTTTTGGGGTTCTACAGTGTCGAAAATCAATGTGCAAATAGCAAGGTTCAATCGGTAAGAACTTTGCCACATGTACACTATGGTGTATACTTTAGTTTACACTTTGCCAAGTGACATTACCCTATTGGATAGTTTAAATTTCAAACAGTTTTCCCATCCAATTAACACTCGACAACAATGCAAGAGTCAAACAACGTGTCAAAAATCAGTGTGCAAATAGGAAAGTTAAATGAGTAAGAACCTTGCGACATGTACACTATAGTGTACACTTTAGTTAACACTTTGCCACGTGACATTGTCCCGTTGGATAGTTTAAATTTCAAACAGTTTTCCCATCCATTTGACACTTTAAAACAAAGCAAGTGTCAAACAATGTGTCAAAAATCAATGTACAAATAGCAAAGTTCAATCGGTAAGAACCTTGCTACATACATGATGGTGTACACTTTAGTTTACACTTTGCCACGTACCGTGTTGGACAGTTTGAATTTCAAAAAATTTCATCGTCTAATTGACACTTGACAACAATGCAAGAGTCAAACCACGTGTCAAAAATCAGTGTGCAAATAGGAAAGTTATTTCAGTAAGAACCTTGCGACATGTACACTATGGTGTACACTTTAGTTACACTTTGCCACGTGACATTGTCCTGTTGGATAGTTTAAATTTCAAATAATTTTCCCATCCAATTGACACTTGACAACAATGCAAGTGTCAAATAACGTGTCGAAAATTATTGTACAAATAGCAAGTTTCAATGAGTAAGAACCTTGCTACATGTACACTATGGTGTACACTTTAGTTTACACCTTGCCACGTGATATTGCCCTACTCGACAGTTTAAATTTCAAATAGTTTTTTCTTCCAATTGACACTTGACAACAACGCAAGTGTCAAACAACGTGTCAAAAATTAGTGTACAAATAGGAAAGTTCAATCGGTAAGAACCTTGGTACATGTACACTATGGTGTATACTTTAGTTTACACTTTGTCACGTGACATTACCCTATTGGACAGTTTCAATTTTGAACAGTTTTTCCATCCAATTGACACTAGACAACAATACAAGTCTCAAAGAACGTGTCAAAAATCAGTGTACAAATAGGAAAGTTTCACCCGGTAAGAACCTTGCGACATAGACACACTTTGGTTTACACCTTGCCCTGTGACATTACCCTACTGAACAGTTTAAATTTCAAACAGTTATCCTGTCCAATTGAAATTTGACAACAATGTAAGTGTCAAACAACATGTCAAAAATAAGTGTACAAATAGCAAAGTTCAATCGAAAAGAACCTTCCTATATGTACACTATGGTGTACTCATTAGTTTATACTTTGATGTTGGACTGTTTAAATTTCAAAGAATTTTCCATCCGATTGACACTTGACAACAATGCAAGTGTCAGACAACATGTCGAAAATCTTTGTACAAATAGTAAAGTTCAATCAGAAAGAACCTTGCGACATGTACACTATGGTGTATAGTTTAGTTTATACTTTACCATGTACCCTAATAAGTATATTTTATATACTTTTTCATGACTCTAAAATAGCGATATTTAATGGTCTTTGGGCAAAATATATTCCTAAATTGTTGTTTTTATGTTTAATAGGTGGATTTCTACAAATAAAAAGGAATGAAAGGAAAGAAGCAAAAACGGGCGGAAATAGCAAAATCCCAAGTACGTGCATTAAATTGGCCATTGGATACAATTTTTGGGAATCAAAGTCTAACTATAAAAATTGGACTGATTTGCATCGCTCCGAAAATTGAGTACTGGGATAAAAACAATTGATTAAATGGACTTCAACTGGACTGGCCTTGGAATTCAAATTTAATACTATGTTGGACTCCAAATTGGACTAGAAAAAAAAGGGCTTCATGCGGCTGATTTCACAAATATATAATAACATTCTGGCAGAAAGACGGGAGAGCAGCCTGGGGAAAATAGAGAGGGGGAGACTAAACTACAGACAAAGAGCTGCGGGGAATTACAAGACTGGGGGAGAAGTTGATTGCCGACTAGAAATAAAATTGGAAGAGAGACCGATAAAAAAGGCAGCAACTTGGATTTTCTGGAAGAAATAAAAAAGGTAGCAACTTGGATTTTCTGGAAAAAAAAAAGAGGCAGCCGGAGGTTGAAAATTGAGAGACACACATATATACATATTGGCGGTGGGAGAGAGCTATGGTGTACAATTTAGTTTACACTTAGCCACGTGACATTACCACATTAGACAGTACAAATTTCAAGTATTGTTAATACAGGTGCTGATATCAACTTCTGCTTAAGATCTTGAAAACTTTGTTCGCATTTTTCTGTCCATTGGAATTTTACTCCCTTCCTTGTAAGCTGCGTCATTGGTCCAGCTATTTTGGAGAATCCTTCTATGAATCTCCTATAATATCCAGCCAATCCTAGAAAACTCCGTACTCTGCTAGCATTTGTTGGTGCTTTCCAGTTAGTTACTGCTTCTACTTTTACTGGATCTACTTCAATCCCTTGGGCAGTAACTACATGTCTAAGAAATCCAACTCGTTCAAGCCAAAACTCGCACTTCTTGAATTTGGCATACAGCTTCTCCTTGCATAATACCTCTAAGGCTATTCTCAAGTGCTCTTCATGTTGCTCCTTACTCTTGGAATATATCAGAATGTCATCGATGAAGACTATGACAAACTTATCCAAGTATTGATGAAACACTCGATTCATCAGGTCCATGAACACTACAGGTTCATTGGTTAGCCCAAACGGCTCACCGTAAACTCGTAGTGTCCATATCGAGTTCTAAAAGCTGTCTTAGGTATATCCTTTCTCTCTACTTTCAGTTGATGGTATCCCGATCGTAAGTCAATCTTGGAAAATACCTTAGCTCCTTTCAGTTGATCTAACAGGTCCTCGATCCTTGATAGTGGGTACTTATTCTTGATGGTTAATCGATTTATCTCCCTATAATCGATGCACATCCTCATGCTTCCATCTTTCTTCGTTACAAACAACACCGGCGTACCCCATGGAGATACGCTTGGTCATATAAAGCCCATATCTAGGAGTTCTTACAACTGCTTCTTTAATTCTTGTAGTTCCTTTGGGGCCATTCGGTATGGGGCCTTAGATACTGGTGCTGCCCTGAAAATTAGGTCTATGGTGAATTCCACTTGTCTATAGGGTGGAATACCAGATAGATCTTCTGAATACACATCTACAAATTCCCGTACTACTGGTACATCTTCAACCCTTATCGTCTCTTATTTCCCTCCTGAGATACTTACTAGATACCCTTGACATGTTTCTTTTCTCAACATCTTCTCAGCTTGTAAAGCCGATACTAGTCGAATAAGGGGTTTCATCTTCATTCCAAGGAACAAAAATGGTTCCTCTCCTAGTTTCTGAAATGATACTTCCATTTCCTTACATCAGATGGTGGCGTAATTACAACCAAACAAATCCATGCCTAGTATTACCTCAAAATCCTTCATTTCTATCATGTATAGGTTCGCTTCCATTGGTTTTCCCTCAACTTCGATACTTATTGACTTGGATATTCTATCAATATTCAAAGGGTTGCCCGAACGAATACTAACTTCTAATGTACCTTCCGACTTATCACGGGTAATACTAGATTTAGCCATAAACGTTGTTAAAGCAAAGGAGTGTATAGCTCCTGAATCAAACAATACATAAGCAGGTGTATTGGTTATCAGTAGAGTACCTACTATGACATTAGAGTTTTCCTTTGCATCCTGTTGAGTCAATGCAAAAACTCGTGCTTTTCCTTTCTAGTTCTAGTCGCTGTTATCATCCTTCTTCAGGGTATGTGTGGAACAATGATATATCATGGCTTGCCACATCGAAAATAGACATTTTTCCCTTGTAAACACTCACCACGATGTGTCCTTCCACACTTAGAACAGGGCGCAACAATCGGCACAATGCTTTTGCTGGCATTGGCTCCGACATTAGCTTTCTTGTTCTGCCACTTGCCTTTTCCCTTGTCCTGGCCATTCCATTTCCTTTTTTCCATGTTACCATTGTCCAGTTGATTGAACAGTTGACCATGTTGTTCGGCGCTAGTCTTCTGGTACCAAATAGCATGAGCTCTTTCCAGCATTTCACGGTATGTGGTGAAGCGATGGGACATAAGTATCATGCTTATATCCGAGTTTAGGCCTTGTTCAAACCTTCGTACCTTCTTATCCTCCGTATCCACCAGATGTGGAGCATACCTTGAAAGTTGATCAAACTTCCTCTCATACTCAGTCAGGGATATAGTCTTTTGCTTGAGTTCGAGGAATTCACTTTCTTTGTGATCCCTCAAGGACTAGGGAAAGTACTTGTCCATTACTTTCCCTTTGAATTGCTCCTAAGTCAATTCTACTTGTTGCTCACGGGTCCTTGTCCTTGACATTGAGTCACACCAGTGACTTGCATCACCGAAGAATATGAACTCAACACACTAGACTTTCTGAGCATCCTGCACCCTATCAATCGGAAGATACGCTCCAACTTGCGAAGCCACTCCTCGGCTGCAAGTGGATCAGCTGCTCCATTGAAGGTAGGGGGCTTGTGCCTTTGAAATTGGTCGACCACTGAAGCATGGTTTGGAACATTAGGAGCTAGTGGTAGGGGTTGAGCTTGGTTCTGATTTTGCCTACCTAGGTCTTAAACCGCTCGGAGGAGGTCTCTTATCAAGTTTTGGTTTGCGCGGGCCATTTTCTTTAGACAAAAGATATGGCTCTTATTAGTTTCATTCTTCGAATACTAAAGCAAAGAAGATAGTATTTTATTTCTTAACAAAAGGGAAGCTATTACAAGGATTTAAATCTAACACTATAAGTTCTACGGATCTTCTTTGGTGGAGCTTCATCTTCGGAGGAGTCGTCAGCCTCAGGTCCGGACTCTATGTCCATCTCAACCTGTGGCTTAGGCTCAGGATCATTCTTTAAATCATCCTCGAGTTCTTCTTTGGGATCTTCTTCCTCAGCCAAAGGTTCCTCCTCAGGCTCCTCATGGATTACATCATCCCACAAATGAATCAGGGCATGGCAATACCTCTAAAACTCGAACAGGTTTGGGTTGCCTTCTAAATTTCATCTCTAACCGTGACTCCCATATCTCCCCATTGAGGTGGGAGGGAGTCTATGAGGTTATTCATGGCCTCAATATGCGTGATCTTCATTCCAGCATTAACCGTCGTCATGCATCTCTCATAGATGTCATACACATGTTCGCTAAGCGGTCGGGTCGGATCAGTTACATAGTTTTCATAGGAATGAATAGGAATTCTATGGTTCAATGCTTCTCTATATGCCCTAGCCGTTCTACGTGCCATATCTGTTGCATTTTCACATACATCATACTCTTTCTTTGCTTAAAGAAAACATGCAAATATTTAAACTTTCATATCATGCAATTCCCTTTAAGCCCTTAGCTTTTGCCCAAGTCCATTACGTATCTTTAAATAACACATCTCTAAATCATATCAAAGCATCATAATATAAACATAATCATTAAATTTAAACATGAACATACCTGGACCATAGGATGAGATTGATGGATGGATGCACAATGCCATGGAATACCTTAAACTTTTCATTTTCCTTTTGTTTTAAAAAAAAAAAAAACATACTTGGTCTACAGAACCAGCTATACCTTGCTCTGATACCACGCTGTAACACCCCGACCCCTAGTGGACCGGAACGCTACTTACTTTACTTAGCTTAGCTGGTGGTTTAGTAACGAGTGTATACGTTTTAGCAAAAGCTTACATCTTTGGATAATAATTTAAATAACAATACTTCAAATACTTTAAAGAAAAATACTAAATCATTTTTCAAAACAACAAAATCTAATTTATTTGAAGAAAATATAACTTGTTCTCGCATTCTGTGTTATTCAGAACTTTAAAGAAATAACATTGGAAAACATTTCATAAAAATAAATCCAAATCACTTATTCACCGAATTTCCATGGGCTCGTTGCATCACTCTCCATCTTCTCCTTTATCCATGCCCGAGGTAGAATTCCTTCAATCTGTAGAGATTGGATTAAACCGGTGAGTTGAAAACTCAATAGCTGTCGTAGGTGTACTCGTGATCAAGCTATACATTTCAAAACATTAACTTTATAACTTTTTATACATGCCGTACCTAGAGGCACCATTTGACATGAAGGGGTATGCCATACCCAAGGGCACCATTTGACATACGAACATTTCTTCAACATAGAGGGGTATGCCGTACCGGAGTACCATTTGACATACAACCATTAACATGAATCGAAACTTATAACTTAACATAATTAAACACATTGCACCTCTATCTACCTTGATTGATGCTTTTGAAACTTTGAAAACTTGGATTGAAAACTTCGATGAAACTTGGACGTTAAAAGAAATGCACTCCTTGGATGTTTGAAAACCGTTGGGAATTGATGCTTGAAAACACTTCTTAAACTTTTAGGAAAAATAGTTTTCCTCCCTCTCTTTTTCTCTCTTGGAAACTCTTTCTTTAGTATGTACAAGCTCTTGCTTTTGGTGTGTGAAAAAATGAGCGAAATGAGATCTCTATTTATAGGTAAATATCCCATAACTTAAAGCAAATGAAGGGTCAAATTTCATTTAAGAGAGAAAACATGGGTGCCATATAAGTTTGAGGTTAAATGCTTCAATTTAGTGGGGTTTTTATTGCCAAAAACGTGGGTGACCCTTTGAGAAAATAATTGATGAAAATAAATATTTAAATTCTAGAGAGAAGGAGAATTTTCATTTCAAGCTATTTCGGTCGACCGGTTGTAGTCCGATTGGCATTGCACAACCTTCAGTGTTTCTATCATAACTTCTTCTCCCGATACCCGATTGAGGTAATTTAAAGTGGGTGGGAAAGCTAACTCAAAGAGCCACAACTTTTATTTAGATATTATTTACCAAATCGAATGTTTCCTATGACAGAAATGGGTCTCAAACGAGACTAAAAATCTGAAGTATACTTTAGTAATCCAATATTCATGTCTTAGTGCTACTAAGGTGTCTAGAATTATTTGGGGTTCTACATCAAAAATCAGTGTACAAATAGCAAATTTCAATCGGTAAGAAGCTTGCCACATGTACACCATGGTGTACAGTTTGAATTACACATTGCCTTGCGACATTACCCTGTTGGACAGTTTAAATTTCAAATAGTTGTCCCATCCAATTAACACTTGACAACAATAAAGGTGTTAAACAAGGTGTCAAAAATTAGTGTACAAATAGTAAAGTTCAATCGGTAAGAACCTTGCTACAAGTATATGATGGCACACACTTTAGTTTACACTTTACCAAGTGACATTACCCTGCTGGACTGTTTAAATTTTAAATAGTTTTCCCATCCAATTGACACTTGACAACAATGGAAGTGTCAAACAACGTGTCAAAAATAAGGGTATAAATAGCAAAGTTCAATCGGTAAGGACCATGCTACATGTACACTATGGTGTACACTTTAGTTTGTACTTTTCCACGTTACATTACCCTATTGGACAGTTTGAATTTCAAACAATTTTTCCATCCAGCTGACACTTGACAACAATGCAAGTGTCAAACATCGTGTAAAAAATTAGTGTAAAAATAGGAAAGTTTAATCGGTAAGAACCTTGATACATGTACACTGTGGTGTGCTTTTTATTTTACACTTTATCATGTGACATTACCCTGTTGGACAGTTTAAATTTCAAAGTCTTTTCCCTTCCAATTGACACTTGACAACAATGCAAGTGTCAAACAACGTGTCAAAAATCAGAGTACAACTAGCAAAGTTCAATCAGTAGGGATACACTATAGTGTGCACATTAGTTTACATGTTGCCACGTGATGTTACCCTGTTGAAAAGTTCAAATTTCCAATAGTTTTCCTATCCAATTACACTTGACGACAGTAGAAGTGTCAAACAACGTGTCGAAAATATAGGAACAAAAAGCAAAGTCCAAACGGTAAGAACATTACCACATGTACACTTTTGTTTACACTTTACCACGTGATATTACACTGTTGGACAGTTTAAACTTCAAATAGTTTTCCCATCCACTTAACACTTGACAACAATGAAAGTGTCAAACAACGTATCAAAAATCAGTGTACAAACAGCAAAGTTCAATCGGTAAGGACCTTCCTACATGTACAAGATGGTGTACACTTTAGTTTACACTTTGTCACGTGACATTACACTATTGGACAGTTTAAATTTCAAATTGTTTTTCCATCCAATTAACACTTGACTACAATACAAGTGTGAAACAACATGTCCAAAATCAGTGTACAAATAGCGAAGTTCAATCGGTAAGAACCTTCATAGATGTACACTATGGTAGACACTTTAGTTTACACTTTTCCACATGTCATTATCCTATAAGATAGTTAAAATTTCAAATAGTTTTTCCATCCAATTGACACTAGAGAACAATTCAAGTGCCAAACAACGTGTCAAAAATCAGTGTACAAATAGCAAAGTTCAACCGGTAAGGACATTGCTACATGCACATTATGGTGTACACTTTGCCATGTAACATTATCCTATTGGACAGTTTAAATTTCAAATAGTTTTCCCATCCAATTGACACTTGACTACAATACAAGTGTCAAACAATATGTCCAAAATCAGTGTACAAACAGCAAAGTTCAATCGGTAAGAACCTTGCTACATGTACACTATGGTGTACACTTTAGTTTACACTTTTCCATGAGACATTACCCTGTTGGATAGTTAAAATTTCAAAGTGTTTTCACTTCCAACTGGCACTTGACAACAATGCAAGTGTCAAACAACGTGTCAAAAATCAGTGTACAAATACCAAAGTTCAATCGGTAAGGACCTTACTACATATACACTATAGTGTACATTTTGCCACCTGATATTAACCTATTGGATAGTTTAAATTTCAAATAGTTTTCACATCCAATTGACACTTGACTACAATGTAAGTGTCAAACAATGTGTCAAAAATCATTGTACAAATAGCAATGTTCAATCAGTAAGAACCTTTCTACATGTACACTATGGTATACACTTTTGCTTACACCTTGTAACATGACATTACCCTGTTGGACAGCTTAAATTTAAAACAGTTTTTCCATCCAATTGACACTTGACTACAACGTGAGTGTCAAACAACTGTCCAAAATTAGTGTACAAATAGCAAAAGAACCTCGCTACATGTACACTATGGTGTGCAATTTATTTTACACTTTCCCACGAGACATTACCATGTTGGAAGTGTCAAACAACGTGTCAAAAATTAGTGTGCAAATAGCAAAATTCAATCGGCAAGGATCATGCTACATGTACACTATGTTGTACACTTAAGTTTACACGTTGCCACGTAACATTACCCTATTGGAAAGTTTAAATTTCAAACAGTTTTCCCATCCAATTGACACTTGACAACAATACAAGTGTCAAACAACGTGTCAAAAATCTGTGTACAAATAGCAAAGTTCAAACGGTAAGAACATTGCCACATGTACACTATAGTGTACACTTTAGTTTACACTTTGCCATGTCACATTACCCTGTTGGACAATTTAAATTTCAAACAGTTTTTCCATCCACTTGACACTTGACAACAATACAAGTGTCAAACAACGTGTCCAAAGTCAATGTACAAATAGCAAAGTTCAATTGGTAAAGAACATGGAACATGTACACTATGGTGTACACTTTAGTTTACACTTTGCCACGTGACATTACCCTATTGTACACTATAAATTTCAAATAGTTTTTCCCTCCAATTGACAATTGACAAAATGTAAGTGTCAAACAACCTGTCAAAGATCAGTGTACAAATAGCAAAGTTCAATCGGTAAGAACCTTGCAACATGTACACTGTAGTGTACACACTTTAGTTTATACTTTGCCACGTGACATTACTCTGTTGGACAGTTTAAATTTCAAACTATTTTTCCATCAAATTGACACTTGACAACAATACAAGTGTCAAACAACAAGTCAAAAATTTGGGTACAAATAGGGAGTTCAATCCGTAAGGACCTTGCTACATGTACACTATGGTGTACACTTCAGTTTACACATTTTCACGTGACATTACACTGTTGGACAGTTGAAATTTCAAATAGTTTTTCCATCCAATTAACACTTGACTACAATGCAAGTGTGTAACAACCTGTCCAAAATCAGTTTACAAATAGCGAAGTTCAATTGGTAAGAACCTTGATCGATGTACAATATGGTTTACACTTTAGTTAACACTTTGCCACGTGTCATTACCCTGTTGGACAATTTAAATTTCAAATAGTTTTTCCATCCAATTGACACTAGAGAACAATTCACGTGTCAAACAACTTGTCAAAAATCGGTGTACAAATAGCAAAGTTCAATCGGTAAGGACCTTACTACATGTACATTATGGTGTACACTTTCCCACGTGACATTATCCAATTGAACAGTTTAAATTTCAAACAGTTTTTCCATCCAGTTGACACTTGACTACAATGTAAGCATCAAACAACGTGTTGAAAATCAATGTACAAACACCAAATTTTAATCGGTATGAACCTTGTTACATGTACACTACAATGTACACTTTTGTGTACACTTTGCCACGTGACATTACCCTATTGGACAGTTTAAATTTCAAATAGTTTTTCCGTCCAATTGACACTTGACTACAATGCAAGTGTCAAACAACATGTCCAAAATCAGTGTACAAACAGCAAAGTTCAATCGGTTAGAACCTTCTACATGTACACTATGGTGTACACTTTAGTTTACACTTTGCCTCGAGACATTACCCTATTGGATAGTAAAAATTTAAAACTATTTTCACTTCCAACTGACACTGGCCAACAATGCAATTGTCAAACAACGTGTCAAAAATCAGTGTACAAACAGCAGAGTTCAATCGGTGAGGACCTTTCTACATGTGCACGATGGTGTACACTTTACCACGTGACATTAACCTACTGGACAGTTTAAATTTCAAACAGTTTTCAAATCCAATTGACACTTGACTACAATGCAAGTGTCAAACAACGTGTCGAAAATCATTGTACAAATAGCAAAGTTCTATCGGTAAGAACCTTGCTACATGTACACTATGGTATACACTTTTGCGTACACCTTGCAACGTGACATTGCCCTGTTGGACAGCTTTAATTTCAAACAGTTTTCCCATCCAATTGACACTTGACAACAATGCGAGTGTCAAACAACGTGTCCAAAAATAGTGTAAAAATAGCAAAGTTCAATCGGTAAGAACCTCGCTACATGTACACTATGGTGTACAATTTATTTTACACTTTGCCACGAGACATTACCCTGTTGGACGGTTAAAATTTCAAACTGTTTTCATTTCCAATTGACAATTGACAACAATCCAAGTGTCAAACAATACGTCAAAAATCAGTGTACAAATAACAAAGTTCAATCAGCAAGGATCATGCTACATGTACACTATGTTGTACACTTTAGTTTACACGTTGCCACGTGACATTACCCTATTGGAAATTTAAATTTCAAACAATTTTTCCATCCAAATAACACTTGACAACAATACAAGTGTCAAACAACGTGTCAAAAATCTGTGTACAAATAGCAAAGTTCAAACGATAAGAACATTGCCACATGTACACTACAGTGTACACTTTAGTTTACACTTTGCCACGTGACAGTATCCTGTTGGACAATTTAAATTTCAAACAGTTTTCCCATTCACTTGACACTTGAGAACAATGCAAGTGTCAAACAACATGTCCAAAGTCAATGTACAAATAGCAAAGGTCAATTGGTAAGGACCTTGGTACATGTACACTATGGTGTACACTTTAGTTTACACTTTGCCACGTGACATTACCTTGTTGCACAGTATAAATTTCAAACAGTTTTTCCCTCCAATTGACAATTGACAAAAATGCAAGTGTCAAACAACCTGTCAAAAATCAATGTACAAATAGCAAAGTTCAATCGGTAAGAACCTTGCAACATGTACACTATGATGCTCACACTTTAGTTTACACTTTGCCACATAACATTACTCTGTTGGACAGTTTAAATTTTAAACTGTTTTCCCATCAAATTGACACTTGACAACAATACAAGTGTCGAACAACGAGTCAAAAATCTGTGTACAAACAGCGAGTTCAATAAGTAAGGACCTTGCTACATGTACACTATGGTGTGTTTACACATTGCCACGTGACATTACACTGTTGGACAGTTTAAATTTCAAACAATTTTTCCATCCAATTAACACTTGACTACAATGCAAGTGTGAAACAACGTGTCCAAAATCAGTGTAAAATAGCGAAGTTCAATCGGTAAGAACCTTGATAGACGTACACTATGGTTTATACTTTAGTTTACACTTTGCCACATGTCATTACCCTGTTGGACAGTTTAAATTTCAAATAGTTTTTGCATCCAATTGACACTAGAGAACAATTCAAGTGTTAAACAACGTGTCAAAAATCAGCGTACAAATAGCAAAGTTCAATCAGTAAGGACCTTGCTACATGTACATTTTGGTGTACACTTTGCCACGTGACATTATTCTATTGGACAGTTTAAATTTCAAATAGCTTTCCCATCCAAATGGCACTTGACTACAATGTATGTGTCAAACAACGTGTTGAAAATCAGTGTACAAATGCCAAATTTCAATCGGTAAGAACCTTGCCACAGTTACACTACGGTGTACACTTTTGTGTACACTTTGCCATATACATTACTCTATTGGATAGTTTAAATTTCAAATAGTTTTCCTTTCCAATTGACACTTGACTACAATGCAAGTGTCAAAGAATATGTCCAAAATCAGTGTACAAATAGCAAAGTTCAATCGGTAAGAACATTGCTACATGTACACTATGGTGTATACTTTCGTTTAAACTTTGCCACGAGACATTACCCTGTTGGATAGTTAAAATTTCAAACTGTTTTCTCTTCTAACTGACACTCGACAACAATGCAAGTGTCAAACAACGCGTCAAAAATCAGTCTACAAACAGCAATGTTCCATCGGTAAGGACCTTGCTTCATGTACACTATGGTGTACACTTTGCCACGTGACATTAACCTATTGGACAGTTTAAATTTCAAACAGTTTTCACATCCAATTGATAGTTGACTACAATGCAAGTGTCAAACAACGTGTTGAAAATCATTGTACAAATAGCAAAGTTCAATACGTAAGAACCTTGCTACATGTAAACTATGGTATACACTTTTGCTTACACCTTGCAACGTGACATTACCCTGTTGGAAAGCTTAAATTTCAAATAGTTTTCCCATCCAATTGAAACTTGACAACAATGCGAGTGTCAAACAACGTGTCCAAAATCAGTGTACAAATAAAAAAGTTCAATCGGTAAGAACCTCACTACATGTACACTATGTGTGCAATTTATTTTACACTTTGCCATGAGACATAACCCTGTTGGACAGTTAAAATTTCAAACTGTTTTCATTTCCAATTGACAATTGACAATAATACAAGTGCCAAACAACGTGTCAGAACTCAGTGTACAAAAGACCTTGGTACATGTACACTATGGTGTACACTTTAGTTTATACTTTGCCACGTGACACTACCCTATTGTATAGTATAAATTTCAAATAGTTTTTCCTTCCAATTGACAATTGACAACAATGTAAGTGTCAAACAACCTGTCAAAAATTAGTGTACAAACAGCAAAGTTCAATCAGTAAGAACCTTGCAACATGTACACTATGGTGTACAAACTTTAGTTTGCACTGTGTCACGTGACATTACTCTATTGTACAATTTAAATTTCAAACTGATTTCCCGTCAAATTGACAATTGACAACAATACTAGTGTCAAACAACAAGTTGAAAATCTGTGTACAAATAGCGAGTTCAATCAGTGAGGACCTTGCTACATGTACACTATGGTGTACACTTTGGTTTACACGTTGTCACGTGATATTACCCTATTAGACGGTTTAAATTTCAAACGGTTTTCCCTTCCAGTTGACACTTGGCAACAACGCAAGTGTCAAACAACGTGTCAAAAGTAAGTGTTCAAATAGCAAAGTTTAATCGATAAGAACCTTGCGACATGTACACTATGGTGTAAGCTTTTGCTTACACTTTGCCACGTGCCATTACCCTGCCCCTATTGGACAATTTCAATTTCAAACAATTTTTTCATCCAATTGACACTTGATAACAATGCAAGTGTCAAACAACGTGTCAATAAATAATGTACAAATCGCAAAGTTCAATCGGTAAGAACCTTGCCACAAGGACACTATGGTGTATACACTTTAGTTTACACTTTGCTACGTGACATTACTTAGTCGGACAGTTTAGATTTCAAACAGTTTTCTCATCCAATTGACACTTGACAACAATGCAATTGTCAAACAACGTGCCAAAAATCAGTCCACAAGTAGTTAAGTTCAATCAGTAAGAACCTAGCTACATGTACACTGTGGTGTACACTTTAGATTACCCCTTGTCACATGACGTTACCCTGTTGGTCAGTTTAAGTTTCAAATAGTTTTTCCATCCAATTGACACTTGACAACAACAGAAGTGTCAAACAACGTGTTAAAAATCAATGTACAAATAGAAAAGTTCAATCAGTAATAATCTTGCTACATTTACCCTATGGTGTACACTTTAGTTTACACTTTGCCTTGTGACATTACCCTGTTGGACAGTTTACATTTTAAACAGTTTTTCCATCCAATTGACACTTGCCAACAATGCAAGTGTCAACCAACGTGTCAAAAATTAGTGTACGAATAGCAAAGTTCAGTCGGTAAGAACCTTCCAACTTGTATACTATGGTATACACTTTAGTTTACACTTTGCCACGTGTCATTACCCTGTTGGACAGTATAAGTTTCAACCAGTTTTCCCATCCAATTGACACTTAAAAACAATGCAAGTGTAGAACAACGTGTCCAAAATCAGTGTGCAAATGAAAAAGTTCAATCGGTAAGGACCTTGCTACATGTACACTATGGTGTACACTTTATTTTAAACTTTGCCATGTTACATTACCCCGTTGGACAGTCCAAATTTCAAACAGTTTTCCCATCCAATTGACACTTGACAGCAATGCAAGTGTCAAACAACATGTTAAAAATAAGTGTACAAATAGCAAAGTTCAATCGGTAAGAACCTTGCTACATGTACGCCATGGTGTACACTTTAGTTTTCACTTCGCCACGTGACATTACCCTATTGGATTGTTTAAATTTCAAATAGTTTTCCCATCAAATTAAAATTTGACAACAATGCAAGTGTCAAACAACGTGCCAAAAATCAGTGTACAAATAAATAGCAAAGTTAAATCGGTAAGAACCTTGCTACATGTACACTATGGAGTACACTTTTTCTTACACTTTGCTACGTACAATTACCCTGTTGGATAATTTAAATTTCAAACAATTTTTCCATCCAATTGACACTTGAAAACAATGCAAGTGTCAAACAACGAGTTAAAAATCAGTGTACAAATAGCAAAGTTCAATCAGTAAAGACCTTGCTACGTGTACACTACGGTGTACACTTTACCACATGACATTAAGCTATTCGACAGTTTAAATTTCAAGCAGTTTTTCCATCAAGTTGACACTTGACTACAATGCAAGTGCCAAACAACGTGTCCAAAATCACGGTATAAATAGCAAAGTTTAATCGATAAGAACTTTGCTATATATGCACTATGGTGTACACTTTAGTTTACACTTTTCGACGTGACATTTCCCTATTAGACAGTTTAAATTTCAAATGGTTTTCCCATCCAATTGACACTTGATAACAATGCAAGTGTCAAACAAGGTGTCGAAAATCAGTGTACAAATAGCAAAGTTCAATCGATAAGAACCTTGCCATATGTACACTATGGTGTACACACTTTAGTTTACACTTTGCCACGTGACATTATCTTGTTGGATAGTTTAAATTTCAAACATTTTTCTCATCCAATTGACGCTCGACAACAATACAAGTGTTAAACTACATGTCAAAAATTTGTGTACAAATAGCGAGCTCATTCGGTAAGGACCTTGCTACATGTACACTATAGTGTACACTTTAGTTTACAACTTGCCACGTGACATTACCTTGTTGGACAGTTCAAATTTTAAACAGTTGTCCCTTCCGATTGACACTTGAAAACAATGCAAATGTCTAATAACGTGTTAAAAATCAATGTACAAATAGTAAAGTTCAATCGGCAATAACCTTGCGACATGTACAATATGGTGTACACTTTTGTTTACACCTTACCACGTGATATTACCCTGTTGGATAGTTTAAATTTTAAATGGCATTCCCATCAAATTGACACTTGGCAACAATGCGAGTGTCAAACAATGTGTCAAAAATTAATGTACAAATAGCAAAGTTCAATCGATAAGAATCTTGCTACATTTACACTATGGTATACACTTTAGTTTACACTTTACCTTGTGACATTACCCTGTTGGATAGTTTAAATTTCAAACAGCTTTCTCATCCAATTGACACTTGACAGCAATGTAAGTGTCAAACAACGTGTCAAAAATTAGTGTGCAAATAGCAAAGTTCAATCGGTAAGAACCTTCAGACTTGTACATTATGGTGTACACTTTAGTTTACAGTTTGCTACATGTCATTACCCTGTTGGAAAATTTAACTTTCAACTAGTTTTCTCATCCAATTGCCACTTGACAACAATGCAAGTGTCAAACAACGTGCCAAAAATAAGTATACAAATAGCAAAGTTCAATCGGTATGTACCTTGCTACATGTACACTATGGTGTACACTTTAGTTTACACTTTGCCACGTGACATTACCTTGTTGGACAATATAAATTTCAAACAGTTTTTCCATCCAATTGACAATTGACAAAAATGCAAGTGTCAAACAACTTGTCAAAAATCAGTGTACAAATAGCAAAGTTCAATTGGTAAGGACCGTACTACACGTACACAATTGTGTACACTTTAGTTTACACTTTGCCTCGGGACATTTCCATGTTAGACAGTTTTAATTTCCAATAGTTTTCCCTTTCGATTGATACTTGACAACAATTAGTGTTCAAATAGCAAAGTTCAATCAGTAAGGACCTTACTACATGTACACTATGGTGTGCACCTTGCCACGTGATATTAACCTATTGGACAGTTTAAATCTGAAATAGTTCTTCCATCAAATTGATACTTGACTACAATGCAAGTGTCAAACAACCTGTCCAAAATCTGTTTATGAATAGCAAAGTTCAATCGATAAGAACCTTGCTATATATACACTATGGTGTACACTTTAGTTTACACTTTTCCACATGACATTTTCCTATTGGACAGTTTAAATTTCAAACAGTTTTCCCATCCTATTGACACTTGACAATAATGCAAGTGTCAAACAACATGTCAAAAAATAATGTTCAAATAGCAAAGTTCAATCGGTAAGAACCTTGCCACATGGACACTATGGTATGTGCACTTTAGTTTACACTTTGCCACGTGACATTACCTAACTACACAGTTTAAATTTTAAATAGTTTTCCTATCCAATTGACACTTGAGAACAATGCAATTGTCAAACAACGTGTCAAAAATCAGTCTACAAGTAGTTAAGTTCAATCGATAAGAACCTGGCTACATGTACACTATGGTGTACACTTTATTTTACACCTTGCCACATGACAATACCCGGTTGGTCAGTTCAAATTTCAAACAGTTTTTCCATCCAATTGACACTTGACAACAATACAAGTGTCAAACAACGTGTCAAAAATCAATGTACAAATACTAAAGTTCAATAGGTAAGAATCTTGCTACATTTATACTATGGTGTACACTTTAGTTTACACTTTATCATGTGACATTACCCTATTGGACAGTTCAAATTTCAAACAGTTTTCCCATCTAATTGACACTTGGTAACAATGCTAGTGTCAAACAACGTGTCAAAAATTAGTGTACAAATAGAAAAGTTCAATCGGTAAGAACCTTCCGACTTGTACACTATGGCGTACACTTTAGTTTACACTTTGCCACGTGTCATTACCCTGTTGGACAATTTAAATTTCAATTAGTTTTCCCATTCAATTGACACTTGACAACAATGCAAGTGTCAAAAAACATGTCCAAAATCAGTGTATAAATAGCAAAGTTCAATCGATAAATACCTTATTATATATACACTATGGTGTACAATATAGTTTTCACTTTTCCACGTGTCATTTTCCTATTGGACAGTTTAAATTTTAAACAATTTTCCCATCCAATTAACACTTGACAACAATGCAAGCGCCAAACAATGTGTCGAAAATCAGTGTACAAATAGCAAATTTCAATCGGTAAGAACCTTGCTACATGTACACTATGGTGTACACACTTTAGATTACACTTTGCCACGTGACATTGCCCTGTTGGACAGTTTAAATTTTAAACTATTTTCCCATCCAATTGATGCTTGACAACAATACAAGTGTCAAACAACGTGTCAAAAATCTGTGTACAAACAGCGAGTTCATTCGATAAGGACCTTGCTACATGTACACTATGGTGTACACTTTAGTTTACACCTTGCCATGTGATATTACCCTGTTGGACAGTTTAAATTTCAAACAATTTTTCCTTCCAATTGACACTTGACAACAATGCTAGTGTCAAATAACATGTCAAAAATCAATGTACAAATAGTAAAGTTCAATCGGTGAGAACCTTACGACATGTACACTATGGTGTACACTTTTGTTTACACCTTGCCACGTGATATTACCTTGTTGGGCAGTTAAAATTTCAAACAGTATTGTCATCCAATTGACACTTGACATGAATGCGAGTGTCAAATAAAGTGTCAAAAATCAGTGTACAAATAGCAAAGTTCAATCGGTAAGAACCTCGCTACACGTACACTACGGTGACACTTTAGTTTACACTTTACCCCGTGTCATTATCCTGTTGGACAGTTTAAATTTCACACAATTTTTCCATCCAATTGACACTTGACAACAATGCAAGTGTCAAACAACGCGTCAAAATTCAGTGTACAAAGAGCAAAGTTCAATCGGTAAGGACCTTGCTACATGTACACTATGGTGTACCTTTTACCATGTGACATTAACCTGTTGGACAGTTTAAATTTCAAATAGTTTTTTCATCAAATTGACACTTGACTACAATCCAAGTGTCAAACAACGTGTCTAAAATCAGTGTATGAGTAGCAAAGCTCAATCAGTAAGAACCTTGCTATATATACACTATGGTGTACACTTTTCCACGTGACATTTCCCTATTGGATAGTTTAAATTTCAAACAGTTTTCCCATCCAATTGACACATGACAACAATTCAAGTGTCAAACAATGTGTCGAAAATCAGTGTACAAATAGCAAAGTTCAATCGGTAAGAACCTTGCTACACGTACACTATGGTGTACACACTTTAGTTTACACTTTGCCACGTAACATTACCCAATTGGACAGTTTAAATATCAATTAGTTTTCCCATTTAGTTGACACTGGACAACAATGCAAGTCTCAAACAACGTGTCAAAAATCAGTCTACAAATAGCAAAGTTCAATCGGTAAGAACCTTGTTACGTGTACATTATGGTGTACACACTTTAGTTTACACTTTGCCACGTAGCATTGCCCAACTGGACAATTTAAATATCAAATTGTTTTCTCATCCAATTGACACTGGACGACAATACAAGTCTCAAACAACGTGTCAAAAATCAGTGTACAAATTACAAAGTTCAATCGGTAAGAACCTTGCTACATGTACCCTACGGTGTACAATTTAGTTTACACTGTGCCATGTGACATTGCGCAATTGGACAGTTTAAATTTAAAATAGTTTTCCCATCAAGTTGACACTTGACAACAATGCAAGTGTCAAAGAACATGTCAAAAATCATTGTACAAATGGCAAAGTTTAATCGGAAAAAACCTTTCTACATGTACACTATGGTGTACACTTTAGTTTACACTTTGCCACGTGACATTACCCTGTTAGACAGTTTAAATTTCAAATAGTTTTCCCATCCAATAGATACTTGACAACAATGCAAGTGTTAAACAACATGTCAAAAATCAGTGTACAAATTGCAAAGTTCAATCGGTAAGAATCTTGCAACATGTACACAATGCTATACACACTTTAGCTTACACTTTCCCATGGGACAATACCCTATTGGACAGTTTAAATTTCAAATTGTTTTCCCATCCAATTGACGCTGGACAAAAATGCAAGTCTCAAACAACTTGTCAAAAATCAATGTACAAATAGCAAAGTTCACTCGGTAAGAACCTTGCTACATGTACACTATGGTGTACACTATAGTTTACACTCTACTACGTGACATTACCCTATTGGACAGTTTAAATTTCAAGCAATTTTCCCATCCCGTTATCACTTGACAACAGTGCAAGTGTTAAACAACGTGTCAAAAATCAGTGTACGAATAGCAAAGTTCGATCCGTAAGAACATTTCTACTTGTACACTACGATATACACTTTAGCTTACACTTTTCCACGTGACATTACCACATTGGACAGTTTAAATTTCAAAAGTTTTCCCATCCAATTGACATTTGACAACAATGCAAGTGTCAAAAATCAGTGTATAAATGGCAAAGTTCAATCGGTAAGAACCCTTCTACATGTACACTATGGTGTACAGTATAGTTTACACTTTTCCACGTGATATTATCCTATTGGAAAGTTTAAATTTCAAATAGTTTTCTCATCCAATTGACACTTCACACAATGCAAGTGTCAAACAGCGTGTCAAAAATTAGTGTACAAATCGTAAAGTTCAATCGGTAAGAACCTTGCTACATGGACATTATGGTGTACTGTAATACTCCGAAATTTTATGCTGATTTAAAATTTCTTTAAGATGGCGATTTAACTTTCAATACTATTTTTGGCCATAAGAAAAGGGGACACCACTTTTGTAGTGGTTAATGTTAGAGATAGCTAATGACTACAAGCATGAGGTGTTAAATGTTGCGTATAAATGAAGTGATTATTAGTTAGTCGAAACTTAAGTCAAGTTTGAAATTGAATGTGGTCGATTATTTTGTTAGGACTTCAATTGACCAAATGATTAAATTAATTTACGATCTACAATTTTTGGATATGTAAGTTGGATATAAGTTTAGATTTGGGATACATTTGCTAATAATGAAAGATAGAGGGTTGGATTATATTAGTTGGAAGATTAGAGATTTCCTTTGCAAATATAGGTCTTTAGGCTACTAATTACTTATAATCAACCCCACTTGTTATCCATCACCACCATACATTTGGATCATAGATTAAACAAGTGTACAAGTATAAAAAAAAAAAAAAAAA